>NC_134354.1:496262465-496264965 GCF_048569485.1 Anomaloglossus baeobatrachus
TGGCTGGAGGAGGCCGATTCCTCTACCGGCAGCCCCACCAGCATCGACAAGATCGCAGCGCAAGGCAGAAAGAGGAAGAAGAGGACCTCCATAGAGGTGAGCGTCAAGGGCGCCCTAGAAAGCCACTTCCTCAAGTGCCCCAAACCCTCAGCCCAGGAGATCACCAACCTGGCGGACAGTCTACAGCTGGAGAAGGAGGTGGTCAGGGTCTGGTTCTGTAACCGACGGCAGAAAGAGAAGAGGATGACCCCACCGGGCATCCAGCAGCAGACGCCAGATGATGTGTACTCCCAGGTGGGCAATGTGGGGGCTGACACACCGCCCCCTCACCACGGGATGCAGACTAGTGTGCAATGACTGGAGTGGGCACCCAGCAGCTGCCTGGCCAGTGAAGCCACGGGAGAAAGCCACCACACACAGCCCCCCTCCCCCAGACTGCTCTTTTTATATAAATAGATACATAATGATATATATAGACAGACAATATGGAGGGAGGCAAATACTCCACGATACAGGGCGAAAACTGGCGCTGTGGCACATGGGTGGACATGTACGGTGCACCGAGAACTGCAGATATTTCTTTTTAATATATATTATATTTTTAATATTGTTTTTATTTGCCTTACACCTCCTCCCCCAATTTCACACAAAATGAACTTTAAGAAAAAAAATGCCCCCCCCCCCCCCTTGTTATTTCTAGGCTGTGCCCACACCCCAATATCAGCGGCTGACTTTGTGGTTCCCCTTGTTTACCTGTGAAAAATAATTGAGGGTAAATTACTGGACTGCTGCTTGGAACTTGCAGCAACTATTAGCCACATGCCCCTGGCTAGGAGTCCACCAGCCAATAAACCTGCACATGGCACCACACTGACTGTAATATATACATTGGAAGTACAAATATGCCGGGCACAAGATGTTCTGCTTCCTGAACTTTGTGCCCAGTGGGCACCCGAGGGGAATCCTTAAGATGTCAATAAGAAGTCCTTTTTTTTTTTGTTTTTTTAATCTTCTGGCTCTTTCTAAAGTCTTGATCACAAGCCCCAAGATGTTCTTTTCTATGACTCCCAATAAACTCTAATAATATGGATTTAATAATCTCCCAATCTGATCCTCTGTCCGTGCCCTTCTTGTCACTACACCTCTTCTAGTCCGTTGCCAACCATGAGGATTAGATCCACTCCTGCAATTTCCAAGCAGTGTCCTTTTTATTAGGTTGTTGCAACAGACTGCTAAGAAACAAACAAACAGCGTTAAATAATAAGAATAATAATATTAGATCCTTGGCTGATCTACAAGAAAATGTGCTTTATATTTTCATCAAATGACTCCTTTTAATATTTTATTCAGAAAACCTATAAACTGCTGCAGAACGGTAATTTATTTTTCCCCCAAAATCTTGTATTATTACGTGTTGGTTTTTTTTATTATTATTTTGTTTTTATTTAGTAGTTGGGTTTTTTTTGTTTTGTTTTTTTTATTTCTTTATTACTATTTTTTTATTTTTTCAGACGAGCACAAATCACAATTGAAAAGAAATACGGACAGGTGACAATGGTCTCTTTTTGATGTGATCATTTGATTGTAATTTAATTTTCGTAGTGGTTCCGTAAGAGATGATTGAGAAAATAAATTTGTTAGAATGAGACAGATCTGTGTGTGATGTATAACTGGAGAGAATCCTTCCAAGATCGAACTATTGACATTTGATGCTTTAAGAACATTTATTTTTATTTTTGCCTGTCATTGCTGTCTTCCATAATTTCATCTATGCCCTTTAATTAACAAAAAAAAGAAGAAACCAATAATGTACCCATGTGAAAGTTGGCATAAAGGGTATTGATTTGTGTCTAGTTGTTTTCCCCGATCCATATATTTGTGCAAATTTCCATTTCATCGATTTATTAGAGTAATTGGTAAGACTAATGATGAATAATAGTGATGATGATGATGATGATAATAGTAATAAGCTCAGGTCTGCATTTTTTCGTTAATCCTTTTTACACTGCCACAAAAATCGTGTAAGTTCTGAAGAGAGGCTGGTATAGTATTGATGACTATTATTTATTGGGATTGTGTCCATTTTTGATTAACCCTTTTTTGTGGTTGTGTGTAGTGGATTATTGATAGAGAATCATTGCTTAGAGCCCATCCTCCTTGAGATGTTTGTTTTCTGGTTATTCCTGGGCATGTCCTCCTGGTCGTGTATGGTGTCCTCCTGGTCGTGTATGGTGTCCTCCTGGTCGTGTATGGTGTCCTCCTGGTCGTGTATGGTGTCCTCCTGGTCGTGTATGGTGTCCTCCTGGTCGTGTATGGTGTCCTCCTGGTCGTGTATGGTGTCCTCCTGGTCGTGTATGGTGTCCTTACTTCTCATGTATATGGTTAGATTGTATATTGCAGCCTTGTCATCATCAGTAGTATTTTCCTTTGTGCATAGACATTGAGCCTCCTTTCTCCCAGGCCTCTTGTCATTGGCATAGACATAACTGGCATCCAGGCA
>NC_134354.1:496274965-496369965 GCF_048569485.1 Anomaloglossus baeobatrachus
GAACTGGCCCATTATTTAGCGTATGTTTTTCACAGCTTTAAAATGAATGATTTTGCATATGCTCATCTGAACCCGACCTAAGGCTGAGTTACCCTTAATTAATTGCATCAAAATTAGTTTTATGAGCCTGATGCAACTTAAAGAAGCCCTCAATCAAAATTATTATCCACTTAGTATAGTGCAGTCATCATATTATTTAGCACCGTGTACTTACAATTGCTCATTTTGTCCTTCTACCCAGTTAATTCTTCTTTTTCTTCCATTAGATCTATGACATCATGTGATTAAAAACAGACTAGCTGAATCATTCCAAGCTCTATGTAGAAACAGGAAGTCTCTTTTCTCTGCATGAGTAATTATTGCAAATGTGAATGACATTAATTGCATCAAAATTAGTTTTATGAGCCTGATGCAACTTAAAGAAGCCCTCAATCAAAATTATTATCCACTTAGTATAGTGCAGTCATCATATTATTTAGCACCGTGTACTTACAATTGCTCATTTTGTCCTTCTACCCAGTTAATTCTTCTTTTTCTTCCATTAGATCTATGACATCATGTGATTAAAAACAGACTAGCTGAATCATTCCAAGCTCTATGTAGAAACAGAAAGTCTCTTTTCTCTGCATGAGTAATTATTGCAAATGTGAATGACAGGGGGAGGAGGGAGAAGCTTGATAAGGAGTAAAGGAGGGGGATGTTGCAGGGGAAAGTGACTTCCTAATTGTACATAGAGCAAAGGAAAGAGAAGAATTAACTGGGTATAACTGCAAAATGAGCAAATCTAACTACAAAATACTATATAATATGATGATTGCAGTACACTAAGAGGATAAAACTTTGATGAAAGTGTTTTATTAACATATATTAGAACTAATAACAAAATTAATACAAAAAATGCATCTGTTGCAATTAGGATTTTTTTTTCCATTTAACAACACATGATGATTCAAGGCTGGATTCAAATGTTAGAGACCTTATATAATCTATCTGGGTCCATAGGTTGGATCTGCTGTACTTTTGTTGATATATATTATTGTTTGGTAATTTATTTAGTCAATATTATTGTAATTAATCACGGAGGTCACCTTAATACTATGTATTAAAAATTCAGTCCCCCCCCCCTCTTTAGTCTGAATACCAATGTTGCATGAAAGGTACCTGTAACTGTCCAGTTCAATAACTTATATGCTGAATATTTGGAAATGATCCTATTGCAAACAATGGGATCAGTTCCTCTATTAGTTTATGCTGGATGGAAACAACGATGTAGTGCCAGCCCTATATGAACCCAGTCTTATAGTGGTGCCCTGTGTCCTGATTAGATTTTGCAAACAGAATGCAATCTATTTTTTTTTTTAGATCGATAGAACAACTAAGGCAAACGTATGTCAAATTGTCAGCAGGTGTTAAATCCATTTAAGGTCTGTTGACACTTACATTTGTTCTTTTCTGTCAAGTTCTGCTGCTCCATAACAAGCACAATAGTGTAGCGTGCTGCGTCATTTTATATAGTACAAAAAACATAAACCTAATTTTATTTAATGGCAACCATCATGATCTGTTATACACTGAGAAATGAAAGGTCAATCACATTTTCCATGGCTTCTTAAAAAACTCAAACACTACTGTGAATATTGTTTTAAGTTGCAGAACAAAAAGACATATTGTAAAAATGCAAATGTAAACTTGACCTGAATTGAGAACAAAAGTAGGCGGACTTTTTTTTTTTTTTAAAAAAAAATTTTGTATTGAGTGAAATTTTACTACTCTCTGTTATGGACCCTGCCTTAAAGGGACTCTATCATTAGGTTTTTGCTACCTCATCTGAAAGCAGCATAGTGTAGAAACAGAGACTCTGATTCCACTGATGGGTCACTTACTGAGCTGTTTGCTGCCATTTTGATATAATCAATGTTTTCTCTGCTGCAGGTCTAGCAGTTATACAGAACTCATGAATATGCTGGACTACCTGGCAGCATGCCAAGTAGTCCTCTAATGATAATCTACTGCTGATTAAACAGTGATTTAATAAAAATTACACTAAGCAGCCCAGTAAGTGACACATCACTGCAATCAGGATCTCTGTCCCTACGTTATGCTGCTCTCAGATTAGGTGTCAAAAACCTGGTGACAGATTCCTTTTAACAGAATTGTCATACAGAACTAGCCAAAAGTGTCTTTGGTGCGCTCATCTCATCACTGGAACATACATTGTGTTCACTGTCATCTATCTATCTATCTATCTATCTATCTATCTATCTATCTATTTCTTTCTGACTATTATATTTTTCAAACAAACCGATATTTAGATCCCATATGTATGGGGACATGTTTCTACGACCACAGCTAACTGATGCTGAGATTGAAGGGACAAAGGTCTCTTGGGTATATTGACTGGATATGGCGCTCCTGGTTCCTATCTATGCAGAAAATCGTAAAACAGTCCTTTTTATTTAAAAAGGGATTCCATGAACTACCCTTCACCGTGACACTTCTAGGCCAACACAGCCTGGTTGACCAGAATGGGGCTGTTTTGCAGTTTTCAGCAAGGCGGGTGTCAGAGAGCACCATTTTGTTAGGAATGAGGATAAGGAACTTTAAGAAGCACTGTGTCTCCTTCATTCTGAGGACTTGCTAGGGCCCCAGCAGTAGTGACACCAATATGCTAACAGTAACTATAGTGAAAAAATATACAACGTAAACATATAAGCTTTATATATTGGGTCTATAATGTAGTTACAGAATAGAACATAAGATACCGTATATACGTATGGGACCAGCTCACATGGGCGCATGCCCAGTACAATGGAGGCCTCTTCCCCACTGCCTGATGCTGGGGCTCTGGGAGAACTATTGTTATGAAATGGAGAAATGATAATCATTTACAGTTTCTGACAGCTTTCATAAAAGCAGTGCTGCTATACATAAATATAAAGCCAGCACATTACACATATGTTCATAATTAACTATACATTTATGCTGCTTTCCCATATTTGATGCATTATATCACAGTACTTAACATACTAGGCTGAGAGGATTCACTGATCTCACCTCTAATAACAAACCAGGCCGATAAAGAAAAGCAGAAACTCAGAGGAAAAACTTTTCAGCTGCTTTACAGATATTAGGACTTTCTGTGATTCCAAAAATTCAATAGTTATTCTGTGGGGGCAAAGGGTTATTTTTTAATTTTATTTTTAAGCCAATTCATGTATTTTCTGGAGAGAAGCTGCACCCATGTTGAAGGAATACTTCTCATTTGGTTTATCTTTGTCCTAGATTTGCTTATAGGCATTAGATAACGAGTTGGCCAAGTCATCTACTGTCTACTACTATGTGCATGTCCTCCGATGGCAGATGTCAGAGAATAGAAGGATGAGGCATATTGGATTTCAACATGTGCAATCCTTTGTTTTTATTGCAGATCAGTCTCTATCAGGGGAGTGAGGAAATAAATAAATAATAATAAGGTTTTATTTATTTATTTCCATTTTTTGTTAAAAAGCCATTCATGATCATACATCATTGGACCTTATTCATGATTAGGACCAATTTTGAGACCAGACTGGTGCGGACGATTGTGTTACAAGATCTATCATGATTTTCTATTTTCGGTCTGTAGCCAATGGAAATCTGATAGAAGTTTAGCTTTCAAGATGTTGTACTGTTATATGGATTGTTGTTAGTGTATTACATAGTTTGGCTCTATGGATACAGCCGCTGCAGCTGTGTACAACCTCCGGGTTGTGTAGCGGTGTGATCCACCACCCATACAAGTGTATGGAGTCCTTACTAAATATTTCCATATGATTTCACACAGGGATTTTTTTTGTACAATTTATACAGAAAAAAAAAATGATGGATTCTCTATGCACAAACGTATTCTTGCTGAAAAACATAAAGAATATAATTTGGAAGATGGACAACGAAGTTATATCAGATAATTCAATCCAGCAATTATTGATTAATCCATACTGTACAATAATCCATCTGATATGACTAAATAAACTTATTGCTGTCACTTTCAGTACTCCATTAACACTAGAAGTCCCAGAGAGGGGTCATTTAACATTTCTACCTTTGGAACCCAGAGACCCAGAAATTTGTGGGACTTCTAGTGTTAATTAATAGGATCTGTTTAGACTTGGCTCTTATCTGCACATTAGTAGTCTAGGTCTAGAGTCTATCCACTTAATTTGATACAGTATGCTGCATTATATTTTTTCCAGAAAAAAATAGTCGCCATGACGAATACCCGATGGATACTCAATAGGGTCAAGTTGAGCTCCACTTGTGTCTGTCATATAACACACAAATCTCCTGCATGAGATCAGTTCCTTGTGGGGTGCAGGTGGGTTATGTTTCTATAGTAGAGCAGATTAAAACAAATTCCTAATGCAATTAAAGGGATTATCCCATAATTTAAGTTTTATACTTAAAGGGTATATCCAAGATGCTAAATAAAAAAAATTGCCCAAGCACTAACAGTCAGGCAATAGTTACCTAACTGCCTGTTGTGTCCGGGGGTAGCCTGCTGACGACATGATGATTGACAGCCGGCTCACTGCTGCCTTACTGGAGGAGTTGGCCGTCAATCAGGGTGTTGTTGGCTGTGCCGCCACATCTACAGAGCAGAGTGGATGAGAAGCCGCTGCTGTGTTGTCACGACATCAGCAGAATTGGCTTAATCGACAGCACTTTTTTTTTAAAGGATGTACCCTTTAATGGGCCAAGGGATTTTTTTCTTTTTGAAGAAACCTTCCTATAAAGCTATTTAACAGCAGATATAGTGTGAATCTGCAGGGAAATATCATTTAGATTATACTGGGCTTAAAGGGAACCTGTCAGGTGCAATATGCACCCAGAATCACGAGCACTATGCTAATCCCTGTTTAACTGTCCCTACATCTAGTTACAAGTAAAATATATCTTTGTACCGTGTTAGCCAGTAGAGATAAAAAAATTGTTTAAAAGAACAGAGAGTCCTCAGTGGTTGATACCTTTTAATGGCTAACTGAAAAGATGGTAATAATTGCAAGCTTTCGAGACTACTCAGGTCTCTTCATCAGGCATCTAGTAGCATACATAAATTAATCTTTAGAAAAAGTATTTCCTAATATCCTTTATAACATGCTAATGAGACCAGGGACTAGTTGCAATGGCTTTAGTTGCCTTGGCTAGTCGGCCCTCTTAGCATAGAAGCACACTCCTGTAGGCGTACTAACATGCTAATGAATGCAGTCAGAGGCATGGTCAATCTCACCACTCTGCTGCCACCATGCCAATGCTGGATTTCGGCTCAGTGTGCATGATCAGAAATCCTTCCGGCCATGTGTACGTTGAAGCCGGGTGCACGCGTCCCAGCCTCAAACTGGTGAACTGTGCATGATCGGAGATCCAGGGACATTCTAATCATGTGCACTGAGCCAAAAACCAGCGGTGGCAGCAGTGGTGAAAGCGACCATGCCTCTGATGCTGCACATTCATTAGAATATTAGTACGCCCACAGGGGCATGCCAACATGCTAAGGGGGCCATCCTCCAAAGGAACTAACGCCCTTGCGACTAGTTTCTGGCATCATTAGCATATTATAAAGGATCTTTAGAAATATTTTTTCTAAAGATCTCTTTATCTCTGCTACCAGATATGTCGCGGGCGGAGGAGGGGACGCCGCGCTCTCCCTACTGCTCGGGTCCGGCTGCCGCGGCTGCTGTGGCCTGCTGCTGCTCGGTGGCTCGAGCGATGGGCCGGATCCCGGGGACTCTGGCGGCGCTCCTCGCCCGTGAGTGAAAAGGGGGTTTGTTGGGTGTGGGAATTGTCTATTGTCCGTGACGCCACCCACGGTTGTGGTGATTTGTAGACACCACCGCTGCTCTGTATAGGGATCCCAGGAGTGATGGTATGGGGCAGCTGGATGTTAGTCCTCCCCTCCGTGGGTAGGGGGTTGGTTGTCCCGGGGCCCAGTGAGGAGGTGGGTGATGCAGGGCTTGGTGGGGTGCAGGGACGCGGGGGTAGCTCTATGCCTTGCGGCACTGTGGTACTCACTCAGCCTGAGACGATGACACAGTTCTCAGTAAAACACACGGCTGGAAAGACGGTTCCCACGGACGGCTGCACTTGCTTTCCCCAGTAGGTGACGGTGACGGTCCCTTTTTCCTGCACCTAAGATGATGATGGTTGCGGTGGGTTCCCACCAGTAACCCGCTACCCGGCTTGGATATGGGCCGGAGGAGCCCTACTTTGCCCGCAGGCGCTGGCCCTGAGAAACTGGTGCCCTGGCGGTGGCGGTGTCGCTCTGTAACGGTTGGACTGTTGCCTTCAATCGGGACTTGGTTGTTGGGAGACAGTCGTCCCCTTCACTGACGGATTTGGCAAATTATGGCGACTCCAAGCCTTGCCAGGATCCGAAAGGCCCCTGCCCTGGTGCTGACTGTTCTTCGTATACTGCTCCAGACCGCCGGGTCACCACCCGTCCGCGGTCCTTCCAGCAACCTCCGAGCAGTCCCCCTGCAGACTATCACCACCGTCTGCTGATCTTGCTGTCTCTCAGTCCGGGGCACACACCCGGACCAACTTCAGGCTTTTCTTAACTCTCACTTTTCTGTCACCTTTTACTCCTCTCTCAAGCTCCTCTACCACTTCCTTCCACTTCACTTCCCTTCCCTAACTCCTCTGCCTGGTTTTCCCGCCTCCAGAGCTGTGAACTCCTCGGTGGGCGGAGCCAACCGCCTGGCCCACCCCCTGGTTTGGACACCAGCTCCTGGAGGAAGGCAACAAGGATTTTTGGGTTAGCTTAGATGTTCCTAACTGGGGTGTAGGGTGTGGTGGTGTTTTGACCTGTGACCCCTGGCTTGCCCAGGGCGTCACAGATACAGGGACGATTAGGCAGGGATTAGCAATATGTACCCAAAACTGCTCTTGGTTTTGGGTGCATATTGCTCCTGACAGGTTCCCTTTTTACAGGGCTGCACTGAAGCAGCCATCAGCCATGGAGCGGGGAAATAATTACAGCACATACACTGGGTAGTGAGCAGATACTGTTACAACCCTCTGCCCCGCCCTGATGACTGCAAGTGAGTAAATAGTGACTGCTGGGAAAATATAACTTCATTTTCTCCTTGTATTTGAACTGCCAATAAACCAGCCTAACATGATTTAACTGTATATGCAGTTAAACAGCATTTTACAAGATGATGAGATTCTCTTTAGGATAAAAAACCTATATTCACTTTCTGGACCAGCACCACTCCACCACACTCACCACTCTGTCCCCCACCAGTCTGTTGGTTTCAACATCTGACTGAGGGGCATCATGTGACCGCTATAGTCCATGCAGCCAGTGTGGATGAACAGCACTGGTTTGGGAGGTGAGTAGTCACGGTTTTAACTTAACCCACTCTGGGTCCATTAATCATAACTTTTAATATAGGGGAGAACTTCTTTAAACTGTTCACACTGGGCTTCTGTTTTACGAGGGATATGACATCAACATTAGCTGTTTAGTAAGAGATTCTAATGTATCTGGCACGGTCAGGTTCCTTTACTTTTTCTTTAATGGTAACAATTGTGCAGCATACTATACTTTTCTGTCTGCCAATGGACAAAAAGCCCAATGGATAAAAACTGTTAAAATCTATGGGCCAGACACTGATCTCCCAGAGAGTATGCCTACTTTAAATTAAAATTGGCATTACCAGTTTGAGACATGTAATGACTGACAGTCATCTTTCCTGATCTCCATGTCTCACCCTGGTAGCTCCCCCTTTCATTTAAAATATGTTCTTGAGGCAGATTCTCATGCAGATCTGAGTCCGAGCCATAGATCTTATCACCTCATTTACATACGCAGAAAAATATGAATTTCTCTGGAATAAGACATCAGATCGCAGATATCAAGGTATCATTTTTTTAACTTCCTATGACATGCATGCCCATATAGACGACTTACAAGGGTTGATCTTACTAACAGATTCCCTTTAAATAGCAGCAATTGGCATGAGATAGTCTCTAGTCTGATAAGTTCCTGCTTTTTTCATCAGTGAAGTCAACGGAGACACGTTTTTTTATTTCCATACCTGAAAAATAGAAGCATGACACCAGTGTGAACATTCCTTCACTATAGTGGTTCTTAATCACCTAGCACAAACATTAGAATAAAACACAGCATAGGTTAAAACAGGAAAATAAATCATTGCTCATGAATATACAATGGAAGCTGTAGCCAAAATGTGATTTTCTCTACAGTTTGTACAGTACATAGCAAATTTGCTATAAGGATATGTGACACTGTGTTAGTTGCTTTCATGATGCCACATCTATCTTTATCTATAAATATATCTGTAAAAAAAGCAAGATTTCATAGTACCAAATAAAATAATATACACAGTATAGATCTAAGAATATATAGCTGTGATAGCTGAATACCCACACAGTTCAGAAAGAAATACTTCTCTGGCTGTGTTCCCAGAAATAAATATGCCACACACATATAATCAATATGAAAAGAAAGCCAGGACACGACTGTCTAAATAAAAAGTATGCAGAGAGAACCCCCATTACAACCTCCTGTTAGTGCAAACATTCAGCTGACCAGAGCTAGAGAATCGGGAACCTGCCACGTCGTATATGTAGTCTGGTCCGTGGACAACACAGTGTAGAAAGAGAGGCTGAGCAAGATCATATATAGGTTTGTCGCGGGCGGGGAGGACGCCACTGCGCTGCGCTCGCTAACGCTCGGGTCCGGCGCTGCTGCGATGGCTGCTCGGTGGCTCGAGCGGTAGGCCGGATCCGGGGACTCGAGCGGCGCTCCTTGCCCGTCAGTGAAAGGGGTGGTTGGTTTGGGGGATTTTAGTCCGTGACGCCACCCATGGGTTGTGGTGAGGTTGGGCACCACCGCTGCTGGTGACGGGGATCCCGGGAGTGATGGTAGGGAGCAGCTGGGATGTTGTTTTCCCTCCTCCGTGGGTAGGGGTTGGTGGTCCCGGGGCCCGGTGAGGTGACGGGGAGGCAGGGCTGGCAAGGTGCAGGGTCGCCTGGACTGCGCAGCGCGGTGCCGGATGGCACGGTTGTACTCACTCAGCCACAAATGTACACAAAGTCTCTGATAAACCAAACGGCTGGATGGACGGGTCCCGCAGCCGGCTGCTGTGGTTTCTCCCGGATGGTTGGTAGTGGCTGCCTTTCCCTGCACCTTTGTGCATGTTCGGTCCCGATGGCTTCCCAACGGTAACCCGCTCCCCAGCTCCTGTGTGCCGGAGGAGCCCTTTTGCCCGCAGGCTCTGGCCCTTGGAACTCTAGCTGTGGCGGTAGCTGTATTTCCTTCTACTGGTCAGACGGTTGCCTTCTATCGGGTCCTGGATGTTAGGAAACCCCTGGGGTTCCGGTCACTAACAGATTTGACCTCTTAACGGCGACTCCAAGCCTGGTCGGAGTCCGCAGGCCCTGCCGGTGTGTGCTGGCTTCACTTCGCTCCCCGGTTCGGTACCGGCGGGCCACCGCCCGACCCCGATCCTACGGTTCCGCGTTGATCTGCCTCTCCTGCAGACGGCCACCACCGTCTGCCAACCTTGCTCTTAGTGCCTGGGCCACGCACCCGGACACGGTCAGTTTACTCCTCCACCACACTTCACTCCTCTCTCCTCCACTTCCCTAACTGAACTCTCTTCCTTTTCCCGCCTCCAGGACTGTGAACTCCTCAGTGGGTGGGGCCAACCGCCTGGCTCCACCCCATCTGGTGTGGATATCAGCCCCTGGAGGGAGGCAACAAGGATTTTGTGTCTGGCTGATGTGCCTGTCTCGGGGTGGGGGTGTGTGTTGTAGTACCTGTGACAACCTGGCTAGTCCAGGGCGCCACAGGTTTGTTAGAAAAGATTCAGTACAACTGCTTATTTACTCATTGAAACCCCTGGTTATTCTATGCATAAGTCCACAGGGCAGTCCTACTAGTGATCAACAGCTATCTCTGCATGGAGAGTTATACAGGAAAGACTGTCAATCACTAAATAGGAACGCCCACTGGACTCATATACTTAAAAGTAGATTTTCATGAATAAAATACGTTTAACTGAACTTTTACAACAAAAATGCATAGCATATCAATCTGATCTGCTTTATCACGCCTGCAGATCAGATACCATTTTTAATGTGATAGGTTTTCATTACAGTATTGCAATCTGCAGTGATTGTATTCAGGGCCCGTGTCAGCACCCGGAGCACCTGGGCAAGTGCCGGGGCCCTGGACCACTGGGGGTCTGGCCCAATTGCTGTCTGTAGGGGCAGTGATGTATTCTGCAGCTCCCGGGCCGACTTTCGGGGACCATAGAGCTCGGGCCTGCAGCCGGACCTTTCAATCCACACTTTCACTCAGTGTTCACTGTGGGTGGGGGCTTGGCTGCATCAAATGTATAGGATGCACCTGTGCAGCTTGTGTTGCGTGGCCACATCCTATCACACAGCACAACTGTTTGCAGAGGATTCCCGGCTGTTCATCCAGGGACCTGTGCAGTGCTCAGTGCCGGCTCCCCCTCCCTCTCCCTCTGCTGTCTCAGGGATTCCCTCCTGCTGCACAGGGAGCTCCGGGCTGGTGGTAAGATGCAGATACCATCTTGATTGTGTACAGTGACGGAGGGACGTGAGTTACTGTGGTGGCAGGGGGCAGTGTTCATTAGGTTATATGCGCACGCAGCAGTTTTGTTGTCACAAAAACTGCACCCAAACTGCACCTTGTCCCAGAGTGCCTGGAAATGTAAAAAAATCCACTTGCAATGATGGTACATTTGATGCGTTTTTGAGGCATTTTTTTAGTAGAAGCAAGCCAAAAATGCATGAAGATAGAACATGCTGCATTATTTTTATCAGAAGTTTGTGACAAACTGCAGACAAAAAACTGTAACGTGCGCACAGCAAATCTGAATTCTCATAGACTTTGCTGGGCAGTCAAAAGTCAGAAGTTTCTGACAACAAAACTGCACCAAAAAACGCCTCAAAAACGCAACGAAAATTGCAGCATGCGCATGTAGCCTTATGGTCTGGAGAAATCCTAATCTGTACTGTGTGACTGTGGTGCACTGTGTACTTACTTTGTGGTGATTGTGGGTGTTCTACAGTCAGGGAAGGAATATTTACTTAAAGTACATTTCTAAAAGTTATTTAAATATTAAATTAAAGAGATATCTATTACATATAAAGGCAAGTTTGCTGTTGAACCACCCCTGAATCTGAGAGCTCCAGCATCAGTCTCCTGTTGGCCCATCATACTGTCATACTCTGTATAGATATATAGGAGATCTGGGGGCCCATCATACTGTCATACACTGTATAGATGTATAGGAGAGCTGGGGGCCCATCATAATGTCATACAACGTATAGATGTATAGGAGAGCTGGGGGCCCATCATAATGTCATACAACGTATAGATGTATAGGAGAGCTGGTGGCCCATCATACTGTCATACATTGTATAGATGTATAGGAGAGCTGGGGGCCCATCATACTGTCATACATTGTATAGTTGTATAGGAGAACTGGGGGCCCATCATACTGTCATACATTGTATAGATGTATAGGAGAGCTGGGGGCCCATCATACTGTCATACTCTGTATAGTTGTATAGGAGAACTGGGGGCCCATCATACTGTCATACACTGTATAGATGTATAGGAGAACTGGGGGCCCATCATACTGTCATACACTGTATAGATGTATAGGAGAGCTGGGGGCCCATCATACTGTCATACACTGTAAAGTTGTATAGGAGAGCTGGGGGCCCATCATACTGTCATACACTGTATAGATGTATAGGAGAGCTGGGGGCCCATCATACTGTCCTACACTGTATAGATGTATAGGAGAGATGGGGTCCCATCATACTGTCATACACTGTATAGATGTATAGGAGAGCTGGGGGCCCATCATACTGTCATACACTGTATAGATGTATAGGAGAGCTGGGGGCCCATCATACTGTCATACACTGTATAGATGTATAGGAGAGCTGGGGGCCCATCATACTGTCATACACTGTATAGTTGTATAGGAGAGCTGGGGTCCCATCATACTGTCATACACTGTATAGATGTATAGGAGAGCTGGGGGCCCATCATACTGTCCTACACTGTATAGATGTATAGGAGAGATGGGGTCCCATCATACTGTCATACACTGTATAGATGTATAGGAGAGCTGGGGGCCCATCATACTGTCATACACTGTATAGATGTATAGGAGAGATGGGGTCCCATCATACTGTCATACACTGTATAGATGTATAGGAGAGCTGGGGGCCCATCATACTGTCATACTCTGTATAGATGTATAGGAGAGCTGGGGGCCCATCATACTGTCATACACTGTATAGATGTATAGGAGAGCTGGGGGCCCATCATACTGTCCTACACTGTATAGATGTATAGGAGAGATGGGGTCCCATCATACTGTCATACACTGTATAGATGTATAGGAGAGCTGGGGGCCCATCATACTGTCATACACTGTATAGATGTATAGGAGAGATGGGGTCCCATCATACTGTCATACACTGTATAGATGTATAGGAGAGCTGGGGGCCCATCATACTGTCATACACTGTATAGATGTATAGGAGAGCTGGGGGCCCATCATACTGTCATACCCTGTATAGATGTAGAGGCGAGCTGGGGGCCCATCATACTGTCATACACTGTATAGATGTATAGGAGAGCTGGGGGCACATCATACTGTCATACTCTGTATAGTTGTATAGGAGAACTGGGGGCCCATCATACTGTCATACACTGTATAGATGTATAGGAGAACTGGGGGCCCATCATACTGTCATACACTGTATAGATGTATAGGAGAGCTGGGGGCCCATCATACTGTCATACACTGTAAAGTTGTATAGGAGAGCTGGGGGCCCATCATACTGTCATACACTGTATAGATGTATAGGAGAGCTGGGGGCCCATCATACTGTCCTACACTGTATAGATGTATAGGAGAGATGGGGTCCCATCATACTGTCATACACTGTATAGATGTATAGGAGAGCTGGGGGCCCATCATACTGTCATACACTGTATGGATGTATAGGAGAGCTGGGGGCCCATCATACTGTCATACACTGTATAGATGTATAGGAGAGCTGGGGGCCCATCATACTGTCATACACTGTATAGTTGTATAGGAGAGCTGGGGTCCCATCATACTGTCATACACTGTATAGATGTATAGGAGAGCTGGGGGCCCATCATACTGTCCTACACTGTATAGATGTATAGGAGAGATGGGGTCCCATCATACTGTCATACACTGTATAGATGTATAGGAGAGCTGGGGGCCCATCATACTGTCATACACTGTATAGATGTATAGGAGAGATGGGGTCCCATCATACTGTCATACACTGTATAGATGTATAGGAGAGCTGGGGGCCCATCATACTGTCATACTCTGTATAGATGTATAGGAGAGCTGGGGGCCCATCATACTGTCATACACTGTATAGATGTATAGGAGAGCTGGGGGCCCATCATACTGTCCTACACTGTATAGATGTATAGGAGAGATGGGGTCCCATCATACTGTCATACACTGTATAGATGTATAGGAGAGCTGGGGGCCCATCATACTGTCATACACTGTATAGATGTATAGGAGAGCTGGGGGCCCATCATACTGTCATACACTGTATAGATGTATAGGAGAGCTGGGGTCCCATCATACTGTCATACACTGTATAGATGTATAGGAGAGCTGGGGGCCCATCATACTGTCCTACACTGTATAGATGTATAGGAGAGCTGGGGGCCCATCATACTGTCATACACTGTATAGATGTATAGGAGATCTGGGGGCCCATCATACTGTCATACACTGTATAGTTGTATAGGAAAGCTGGGGGCCCATCATACTGTCATACACTGTATAGATGTATAGGAAAGCTGGGGGCCCATCATACTGTCATACTCTGTTTAGTTGTATAGGAGATCTGGGGGCCCATCATACTGTCATACACTGTATAGATGTATAGGAGAGCTGGGGGCCCATCATACTGTCATACTCTGTATAGATGTATAGGAGAGCTGGGGGCCCATCATACTGTTATATACTGTATAGATGTATAGGAGAGCTGGGGGCCCATCATACTGTCATATACTGTATAGATGTATAGGAGAGCTGGGGGCCCATCATACTGTCCTACACTGTATAGATGTATAGGAGAGATGGGGTCCCATCATACTGTCATACACTGTATAGATGTATAGGAGAGCTGGGGGCCCATCATACTGTCATACACTGTATAGATGTATAGGAGAGCTGGGGGCCCATCATACTGTCATACACTGTATAGATGTATAGGAGAGCTGGGGGCCCATCATACTGTCATACACTGTATAGTTGTATAGGAGAGCTGGGATCCCATCATACTGTCATACACTGTATAGATGTATAGGAGAGCTGGGGGCCCATCATACTGTCCTACACTGTATAGATGTACAGGAGAGATGGGGTCCCATCATACTGTCATACACTGTATAGATGAATAGGAGAGCTGGGGGCCCATCATACTGTCATACACTGTATAGATGTATAGGAGAGCTGGGGGCCCATCATACTGTCATACACTGTATAGATGTATAGGAGATCTGGGGGCCCATCATACTGTCCTACACTGTATAGATGTATAGGAGAGATGGGGTCCCATCATACTGTCATACACTGTATAGATGTATAGGAGAGCTGGGGGCCCATCATACTGTCATACACTGTATAGATGTATAGGAGATCTGGGGGCCCATCATACTGTCCTACACTGTATAGATGTATAGGAGAGATGGGGTCCCATCATACTGTCATACACTGTATAGATGTATAGGAGAGCTGGGGGCCCATCATACTGTCATACACTGTATAGATGTATAGGAGAGCTGGGGGCCCATCATACTGTCATACACTGTATAGATGTATAGGAGAGCTGGGGACCCATCATACTGTCATACACTGTATAGATGTATAGGAGATCTGGGGGCCCATCATACTGTCATACACTGTATAGATGTATAGGAGATCTGGGGGCCCATCATACTGTCATACACTGTATAGTTGTATAGGAAAGCTGGGGGCCCATCATACTGTCATACACTGTATAGATGTATAGGAAAGCTGGGGGCCCATCATACTGTCATACTCTGTATAGTTGTATAGGAGATCTGGGGGCCCATCATACTGTCATACACTGTATAGATGTATAGGAGAGCTGGGGGCCCATCATACTGTCATACTCTGTATAGATGTATAGGAGAGCTGGGGGCCCATCATACTGTCATATACTGTATAGATGTATAGGAGAGCTGGGGGCCCATCATACTGTCATACACTGTATAGATGTATAGGAGAGCTTGGGGCAGATCATACTGTCATATACTGTATAGATGTATAGGAGAGCTGGGGGCCCATCATACTGTCATACACTGTATAGATGTATAGGGGAGCTGGGGGCCCATCATACTGTCATACACTGTATAGATGTATAGGAGAGCTGGGTGCCCATCATACTGTCATACACTGTATAAATGTATAGGAGATCTGGGGGCCCATCATACTGTCATACACTGTATAAATGTATAGGAGATCTTGGGGCCCATCATACTGTCATACACTGTATAGATGTATAGTAGAGCTGGGGCCCATCATACTGTCATACTCTGTATAGATGTATAGGAGAGCTGGGGGCCCATCATACTGTCATACACTGTATAAATGTATAGGAGAGCTGGGGGCCCATCATACTGTCATACTCTGTATAGTTGTATAGTAGAGCTGGGGGCCCATCATACTGTCATACACTGTATAGATGTATAGGATATCTGGGGGCCCATCATACTGTCATACGCTGTATAGATGTATAGGAGAGCTGGGGGCCCATCATACTGTCATACTCTGTATAGATGTACAGTAGAGCTGGAGACCATCATACTGTCATACACTGCATAGATGTATAGTAGAGCTGGGGCCCATCATACTGTCATATACTGTATAGATGTATAGGAGAGCTGGGGGCCCATCATACTGTCATATACTGTATAGATGTATAGGAGATCTGGGGGCCCATCATACTGTCATACACTGTATAGATGTATAGGAGAGCTGGGTGCCCATCATACTGTCATACACTGTATAAATGTATAGGAGATCTGGGGGCCCATCATACTGTCATACACTGTATAGATGTATAGGAGAGCTGGGGGCCCATCATACTGTCATACACTGTGTAGATGTATAGGAGAGCTGGGGGCCCATCATACTGTCATACACTGTATAGATGTATAGGAGAGCTGGGGGCCCATCATACTGTCATACACTGTATAGATGTATAGGAGAGCTGGGGGCCCATCATACTGTCATACACTGTATAGTTGTATAGGAGAGCTGGGGTCCCATCATACTGTCATACACTGTATAGATGTATAGGAGAGCTGGGGTCCCATCATACTGTCATACACTGTATAGATGTATAGGAGAGCTGGGGGCCCATCATACTGTCATACACTGTATAGATGTATAGGAGAGCTGGGGGCCCATCATACTGTCATACACTGTATAGATGTATAGGAGAGCTGGGGGCCCATCATACTGTCATATACTGTATAGATGTATAGGAAAGCTGGGGGCCCAGCATACTGTCATACACTGTATAGATGTATAGGGGAGCTGGGGGCCCATCATACTGTCATACACTGTATAGATGTATAGGGGAGCTGGGGGCCCATCATACTGTCATACACTCTATAGATGTGTAGGAGAGCTGGGTGCCCATCATACTGTCATACACTGTATAAATGTATAGGAGATCTGGGGGCCCATCATACTGTCATACACTGTATAAATGTATAGGAGATCTTGGGGCCCATCATACTGTCATACACTGTATAGATGTATAGTAGAGCTGGGGCCCATCATACTGTCATACTCTGTATAGATGTATAGGAGAGCTGGGGGCCCATCATACTGTCATACACTGTATAAATGTATAGGAGAGCTGGGGGCCCATCATACTGTCATACGCTGTATAGATGTATAGGATATCTGGGGGCCCATCATACTGTCATACGCTGTATAGATGTATAGGAGAGCTGGGGGCCCATCATACTGTCATACTCTGTATAGATGTACAGTAGAGCTGGAGCCCATCATACTGTCATACACTGTATAGATGTATAGTAGAGCTGGGGCCCATCATACTGTCATACACTGTATAGATGTATAGGAGAGCTGGGGGCCCATCATACTGTCATACACTGTATAGTAGAGCTGGGGCCCATCATACTGTCATACTCTGTATAGATGTATAGCAGATCTGGGAGCCCATCATACTGTCATACACTGTATAGATGTATAGGAGAGCTGGGGGCCCATCATACTGTCATACACTGTATAGATGTATAGGAGAGATGGGGTCCCATCATACTGTCATACACTGTATAGATGTATAGGAGAGCTGGGGGCCCATCATACTGTCATACTCTGTATAGATGTATAGGAGAGCTGGGGGCCCATCATACTGTCATACACTGTATAGATGTATAGGAGAGCTGGGGGCCCATCATACTGTCATACTCTGTATAGATGTATAGGAGAGCTGGGGGCCCATCATACTGTCATACACTGTATAGATGTATAGGAGAGCTGGGGGCCCATCATACTGTCCTACACTGTATAGATGTATAGGAGAGATGGGGTCCCATCATACTGTCATACACTGTATAGATGTATAGGAGAGCTGGGGGCCCATCATACTGTCATACACTGTATAGATGTATAGGAGAGCTGGGGGCCCATCATACTGTCATACACTGTATAGTTGTATAGGAGAGCTGGGGTCCCATCATACTGTCATACACTGTATAGATGTATAGGAGAGCTGGGGGCCCATCATACTGTCCTACACTGTATAGGAGAGATGGGGTCCCATCATACTGTCATACACTGTATAGATGTATAGGAGAGCTGGGGGCCCATCATACTGTCATACACTGTATAGATGTATAGGAGAGCTGGGGGCCCATCATACTGTCATACACTGTATAGATGTATAGGAGAGCTGGGGGCCCATCATACTGTCATACACTGTATAGATGTATAGGAGAGCTGGGGGCCCATCATACTGTCATACACTGTATAGATGTATAGGAGATCTGGGGGCCCATCATACTGTCATACACTGTATAGATGTATAGGAGATCTGGGGGCCCATCATACTGTCATACACTGTATAGTTGTATAGGAAAGCTGGGGGCCCATCATACTGTCATACTCTGTTTAGTTGTATAGGAGATCTGGGGGCCCATCATACTGTCATACACTGTATAGATGTATAGGAGAGCTGGGGGCCCATCATACTGTCATACTCTGTATAGATGTATAGGAGAGCTGGGGGCCCATCATACTGTCATATACTGTATAGATGTATAGGAGAGCTGGGGGCCCATCATACTGTCATATACTGTATAGATGTATAGGAGAGCTGGGGGCCCATCATACTGTCCTACACTGTATAGATGTATAGGAGAGATGGGGTCCCATCATACTGTCATACACTGTATAGATGTATAGGAGAGCTGGGGGCCCATCATACTGTCATACTCTGTATAGATGTATAGGAGAGCTGGGGGCCCATCATACTGTCATACACTGTATAGATGTATAGGAGAGCTGGGGGCCCATCATACTGTCATACACTGTATAGATGTATAGGAGAGCTGGGGGCCCATCATACTGTCATACACTGTATAGATGTATAGGAGATCTGGGGGCCCATCATACTGTCCTACACTGTATAGATGTATAGGAGAGATGGGGTCCCATCATACTGTCATACACTGTATAGATGTATAGGAGAGCTGGGGGCCCATCATACTGTCATACACTGTATAGATGTATAGGAGAGCTGGGGGCCCATCATACTGTCATACACTGTATAGATGTATAGGAGAGCTGGGGACCCATCATACTGTCATACACTGTATAGATGTATAGGAGATCTGGGGGCCCATCATACTGTCATACACTGTATAGATGTATAGGAGATCTGGGGGCCCATCATACTGTCATACACTGTATAGTTGTATAGGAAAGCTGGGGGCCCATCATACTGTCATACACTGTATAGATGTATAGGAAAGCTGGGGGCCCATCATACTGTCATACTCTGTATAGTTGTATAGGAGATCTGGGGGCCCATCATACTGTCATACACTGTATAGATGTATAGGAGAGCTGGGGGCCCATCATACTGTCATACTCTGTATAGATGTATAGGAGAGCTGGGGGCCCATCATACTGTCATATACTGTATAGATGTATAGGAGAGCTGGGGGCCCATCATACTGTCATACACTGTATAGATGTATAGGAGAGCTTGGGGCAGATCATACTGTCATATACTGTATAGATGTATAGGAGAGCTGGGGGCCCATCATACTGTCATACACTGTATAGATGTATAGGAGAGCTGGGGGCCCATCATACTGTCATACACTGTATAGATGTATAGGAGAGCTGGGTGCCCATCATACTGTCATACACTGTATAAATGTATAGGAGATCTGGGGGCCCATCATACTGTCATACACTGTATAGATGTATAGGAGAGCTGGGGGCCCATCATACTGTCATACACTGTATAGATGTATAGGAGAGCTGGGGGCCCATCATACTGTCATACACTGTATAGATGTATAGGAGAGCTGGGGGCCCATCATACTGTCATACACTGTATAGTTGTATAGGAGAGCTGGGGTCCCATCATACTGTCATACACTGTATAGGTGTATAGGAGAGCTGGGGTCCCATCATACTGTCATATACTGTATAGATGTATAGGAGAGCTGGGGGCCCATCATACTGTCCTACACTGTATAGATGTATAGGAGAGATGGGGTCCCATCATACTGTCATACACTGTATAGATGTATAGGAGAGCTGGGGTCCCATCATACTGTCATACACTGTATAGATGTATAGGAGAGCTGGGGGCCCATCATACTGTCATACACTGTATAGTTGTATAGGAGAGCTGGGGGCCCATCATACTGTCATACACTGTATAGTTATATAGGAAAGCTGGGGGCCCATCATACTGTCATACACTGTATAGATGTATAGGAAAGCTGGGGGCCCATCATACTGTCATACTCTGTATAGTTGTATAGGAGAGCTGGGGGCCCATCATACTGTCATACTCTGTATAGATGTATAGGAGAGCTGGGGGCCCATCATACTGTCTTACACTGTATAGATGTATAGGAGAGCTGGGGGCCCATCATACTGTCATACACTGTATAGATGTATAGGAGAGCTTGGGGCCCATCATACTGTCATACACTGTATAGATGTATAGGAGAGCTGGGGGCCCATCATACTGTCATATACTGTATAAATGTATAGGAGATCTGGGGGCCCATCATACTGTCATACACTGTATAAATGTATAGGAGATCTTGGGGCCCATCATACTGTCATACACTGTATAGATGTATAGTAGAGCTGGGGCCCATCATACTGTCATACTCTGTATAGATGTATAGGAGAGCTGGGGGCCCATCATACTGTCATACACTGTATAAATGTATAGGAGAGCTGGGGGCCCATCATACTGTCATACACTGTATAGATGTATAGGATATCTGGGGGCCCATCATACTGTCATACGCTGTATAGATGTATAGGAGAGCTGGGGGCCCATCATACTGTCATACTCTGTATAGATGTACAGTAGTGCTGGAGCCCATCATACTGTCATACACTGCATAGATGTATAGTAGAGCTGGGGCCCATCATACTGTCATATACTGTATAGATGTATAGGAGAGCTGGGGGCCCATCATACTGTCATATACTGTATAGATGTATAGGAGATCTGGGGGCCCATCATACTGTCATACACTGTATAGATGTATAGGAGAGCTGGGTGCCCATCATACTGTCATACACTGTATAAATGTATAGGAGATCTGGGGGCCCATCATACTGTCATACACTGTATAGATGTATAGGAGAGCTGGGGGCCCATCATACTGTCATACACGGTATAGATGTATAGGAGAGCTGGGGGCCCATCATACTGTCATACACTGTATAGGTGTATAGGAGAGCTGGGGGCCCATCATACTGTCATACACTGTATAGATGTATAGGAGAGCTGGGGGCCCATCATACTGTCATACACTGTATAGATGTATAGGAGAGCTGGGGGCCCATCATACTGTCATACACTGTATAGTTGTATAGGAGAGCTGGGGTCCCATCATACTGTCATACACTGTATAGATGTATAGGAGAGCTGGGGTCCCATCATACTGTCATACACTGTATAGATGTATAGGAGAGCTGGGGGCCCATCATACTGTCATACACTGTATAGATGTATAGGAGAGCTGGGGGCCCATCATACTGTCATACACTGTATAGGAGAGCTGGGGGCCCATCATACTGTCATATACTGTATAGATGTATAGGAAAGCTGGGGGCCCATCATACTGTCATACACTGTATAGATGTATAGGGGAGCTGGGGGCCCATCATACTGTCATACACTCTATAGATGTATAGGAGAGCTGGGTGCCCATCATACTGTCATACACTGTATAAATGTATAGGAGATCTGGGGGCCCATCATACTGTCATACACTGTATAAATGTATAGGAGATCTTGGGGCCCATCATACTGTCATACACTGTATAGATGTATAGTAGAGCTGGGGCCCATCATACTGTCATACTCTGTATAGATGTATAGGAGAGCTGGGGGCCCATCATACTGTCATACACTGTATAAATGTATAGGAGAGCTGGGGGCCCATCATACTGTCATACGCTGTATAGATGTATAGGATATCTGGGGGCCCATCATACTGTCATACGCTGTATAGATGTATAGGAGAGCTGGGGGCCCATCATACTGTCATACTCTGTATAGATGTACAGTAGAGCTGGAGCCCATCATACTGTCATACACTGTATAGATGTATAGTAGAGCTGGGGCCCATCATACTGTCATACACTGTATAGATGTATAGGAGAGCTGGGGGCCCATCATACTGTCATACACTGTATAGTAGAGCTGGGGCCCATCATACTGTCATACTCTGTATAGATGTATAGCAGATCTGGGAGCCCATCATACTGTCATACTCTGTATAGATCTATAGTAGAGCTGGGGGCCCATCATACTGTCATACACTGTATAGATGTATAGGAGAGCTGGGGGCCCTTCATACTGTCATACACTGTATAGATGTATAGTAGAGCTGGGGCCTATCATACTGTCATACTCTGTATAGATGTATAGGAGAGCTGGGGGCCCATCATACTGTCATACTCTGTATAGATCTATAGTAGAGCTGGGGGCCCATCATACTGTCATACACTGTTTAGATGTATAGGAGATCTGGGAGCCCAGCATACTGTCATATACATGTACAAGATATCACAAAAGTGAGTACACCTTTTCCATATTTGTTAATATTTTATTATATCTTTTCATGGGACAACTCTAAAAATTTGAAACTTTGATACAATGTAAAGTAGTGAGTGTACAGCTTGTAAAACAATGTAAATATGGTGTACCCTCTAAATAACTCAACACAGCCATTAATGTCTAAACCACTGGTAATAAAAGTGAGTTCACCACTGAAAGAAAATGTACTAATTTTGCCCAATTAGCCATTTTCCCCTCCCAGTGTATTGTGACTAAATACAGGTGTGTTAAATTTGGTGTTTTTGGTCACACAATCCCTCATGCTGGTCACTGGAAGTTCAACATGGCTCCTCATGGCAAAAAATTATCTGAGAATCTGAAAAAAATAATTGTTGCTCTACATAAAGATCGCCTAGGCTATAGGAAGGTTGCCAACACCCTGAAACTGAGCTGTAGCATTGTGGCCAAGGCCATACAGTGGTTTAGCAAGACAGGTTTCAATCAGAACAGGCCTCACCATGGTTGAACAAAGAAGTTGAGTGTGCAACACTGCATTAAAATGGCCTGCATGGCTGTCATGCCAGAAGGAAGCCTCTTCTAAAGATGATGCACAAGAAAGCCCACAAACAGTTTGCTGAAGACAAGCACACAAAGGACATGGATAACTGGAATCATGTCCTGTGGTCTGATGAGACCAAGATAAACTTATTTGGTTCAGATGGTGGTAAGCGTGTGTGGTGTGTCTTGCCTACAGTCAAGCTTGGTGATGGAAGAGTGATGGTTTGGGACTGCATGAGTGCTACCGGCTGTGGGAGCTACAGTTCATTGATGGAACCATGAATTTCAACTTGTACTGTGACATACTGAAGCAGAGCATGATCCCATCCATTTGAAAACTGGGCCGCAGGGCAGTATTTCAACATGTTAATGACCCCAAACACAGCCCCAAGACAATCAATGACTTGTTAAAGAAAGTGAAGGTAAAGCTACTGTATTGGTCAAGCATGTCTCCAGATCTAAAGCCTATTGAGCATCTGTGGGGCATCGTCAAACAGAATAAGGAGAAGCACAAGGTCTCTAACATCCACCAGCTCTGTGTTGTCATCATGTAGGAGTGGAAAAGGACTCCAATGGCTCCTGTGACACTCAAGTGAACGCCATCCCAAGAGACTTAAAGCTGTGCTTGAAAATAATGGTGGTCACTCAAAATATCGACGCTTTGGGCACAATTTGTCCATTTTCAATTAGGGGTGTACTCACTTTTGTTGCTAGCAGTTAAGACAGCAGTTATTTACAGGGCTCATCAAATTTACACTATTATACAACCTGTACATTGACTACTTTACATTGTATCATAGTGTCATATCTTCAGTGCTGTCCCATGAAAAGATATAATAAAATATTTAGAAATATTTGAGGGTTGTACTCACTTTTGTGATATACTATATAGAATTTTTTATGTATGGGGTTAAAAACCCACCAAAATATAGTCCTAATTATTTATCCCTACATACACATTGCTCGCATTGTTGACATGGCTGCAGCAGTGACATCACATTAGCTGCCTCGAAGTGTGACAAGCAGCGTATATAAGCTTTAACGGTGTGCAATTCCAATATGAGGCATACATATCATTGTGCAACCTGTGAGGCCATACAGGGGTCCAAGAGGTAAAAGGGCTCTTACTACCTCCAAAGGAGTTGAAATTGTGTATTTTGAGTAATTCTCAAGACCGCTTCACACGCAACGACATCGCTAATGAGATATCGTTGGGGTCATGGAATTCGTGATGCACATCTGGCGTCGCTAGCGACGTCGTTGCGTGTGACACCTACGAGCGTCTGCTAACGATCAAAAATACTCACCTAATCGTTGATCGTTGACACGTCGCACAATTCCCAAATATCATTGCTGGTGCTGGATGCAGGTTGTTTGTCGTTCCTGAGGCAGCACACATTGCTATGTGGGATACCCCGGGAACGACGAACAACAGCGTTCCTGCGTCCTCTGGCAATGAGGTGGGTGTTTCTTTAATGCGGCTGGTCTCCGCCCCTCCGCTTCTATTGGCGGGTCGCTGTGTGACGTCACTGTGATGGCGCACGATCCTCCCCCTTAAAAAAGAGGTTGTTTGCCGCCCACAGCGACATCGCTAGGAAGTTAAGTATGTGTGACACATCCTAGCGATATTGTTCACCACAGGCAACGATTTGCCCGTGACACACAAGCGACGGGGGCGGGTGCGATCGCTAGCGACATCGCTAGCGATGTTGCAGCATGTAAAGCACCCTTTAGGCTGCAAAAGGCCCATATATTGTTCTTGCACAGGGGCCCTTTTTTCTTTGTCTACGTCTGGTGTCACACTTGCGAGTGCCTCGCGCGAGTCTCGCGTTGCATCACCCGTCACGGCCACACACTCTCTGGACAGGAGCATCTCAGCTGCATAGAGATGCATGCAATTGACCTGCTCCTGTCAGGAGAGTATGAGTCCATGCCGGGTGATGCAACACGAGACTCGTGCAAGATACACGCAAGGCACTCGCAAGTGTGACACCGGCCTACCAGTGATTCTAATACTAGGCAAGCATCCCCACCATCAATTGGTCGGCGTGTGAGTGGTTATTTCATCAGTCTTTTGCACCTGTGTTGCATGGGGGGCTGCTGCATCCTGTAAGTGCATTAGTTTTGTGACCTATGTTCATGAATATGACTGCCTTTCTTCTGCTGTTTTCTGTGTGTCCTTTTGCTGTGTTTTTGCTGCAGAAGAGACCACCAAGTAGCATCAGAGAAGTGGTAGAGAATAAGTATTGCCTTTTTCTTTTATTTTCAAAAGATCAACTCTTTGTGCGATTAAAGGGAACCTGTCTTATAAAACCATTGCTATTAACCTACAAATATGGGGTTAATCTTCAGGTTAATAGCATCTGATGCTGCCTGGCACCAACACTAAAGGTCACTTTACACACAGCGACATTGCTGGTGAAAGCATCCGCCCCCGTTGGTTGTGCATCACAGGCAAATCGCTGCCCGTGGCGCACAACATCACTAACACCCGTCACACATACTTACCTGCCTAGCAACGTCGCTGTGGCCAGCAAACAGCCTCCTTTCTAAGGGGGTGGTTCGTACGGCGTAACAGCGGCGTCACTAAGCGGCCGCCCAATAGAAGCGGAGGAGCGGAGATGAGCGGCCGTAACATCCCGCCCACCTCCTTCCTTCCTCATTGGTGGCGGCCGCAGATCCGATGTTGTTACTCGTTCCTGCGGTGTCACACATACCGATGTGTGCTGTTGCAGGAACGACGAATAACATCGTATCTGCAGCAGCAACGATATTTGAGATTAGAACAACGTGTCAACGATCAATGATATGGTGAGTATTTTTGATTGTTAACGGTCGTTCCTGCATTTCACACGCAACGACGTCGCTAACGAGGCCGGATGTGCGTCACGAATTCCGTGACCCCAACAACATCTCATTAGCGATGTCATTGCATGTAAAGCGGCCTTAAGAGTCACGCTGCCGGGAGGAAATAAACTTTATTTCTCTCAGCAGGCTTGGGTTTTAAGTCATAGGGGCACAGCCGACAAGGATTCAACTTCTGCTCTGTGCATAGTGAGCTTTGGCTGTAACCACACTCCGACCATGGCTGATAAGCCGGCTAAACATTAGTGCTGGGCAGCATCAGAACACTATTAACCTGCAAAACTCTTGGATAGTCTTGGATGAGGAGAAGATGGAGAAAAAAAATTCTCCATCTTCTGCATTCTGTCAGTTTGTGAAATTGAACTGCACTCAGATGTCATCCGAGTGCAGTCCGATAATCAGATCCCACTCAGACATGCTGCGATGTTTTCCTCAAACCATCTCAGTTTGAGGAAAAAGTCGAACATGTGCACAGCCCCATAGAATAACGTTGGTCTGATATTTTAGGTGATATTTTGTTTTTTGATCGCACTTAGAACTAAAATATGCAGTGTGCGCGAACCCTAATACCGGTATCCTACATTCTTCAAAATACATATGAGGATAGTTAATAAATGGAACATTGTTCGAAAAGACTCTCATACATGTGGTCATACCTTTGTCAGTATTATCAATTACCTAGTATCAGAGATAAAACATTTTTTTGTTTTGTATGGACACCATTTTTGCATTGTCTAATCCATGATACATGAACCTTTATGAGTTTTTGTGCTCATAGTCCTTGTCTCAGCCCTTATACATAATATGTTAATGTGAAAAATTAGGCTTGCCAATTTTTTGGAGACATCTGTGGACTAGATGTCTTCTATATTACATGTAAACCTAAGCACTGCTATAAAAATAAGTGCGCTATCTACCCATAAAATCAACCAATCCATTTGGGCTACTTCTGTATAAACCATGTACTTGCAGCTTGTGTGTATTTCCTGCTGAGGAAACGACCCACAAGAGCAACACTCTGCCAATATGCAAAATGCGTCCCTGGTGACCAACTGGCATAGTTTGTAGGTTAGAATATAAAAAAACATAGTCTACGGGCCTCATGTTGAAAAAGTGTCTTAAGTTCTAAGACACCAACAAGAGCACTTCTTTGTATTCTAAATGTTTTCAAAGAAAATAAAAGTAAAGTGCTGATTTGTTGCTCTGAGCACCGCTGACACTTTTTCCTTACCATTTTAGTTTTATGCATGATGTCTTTATAGATTTATTATCAAAATATAATGCATATTATTGTAATGATACTTTAGATTTTGAACTAAATTATAATACAAGTAATAAAATAATGCATTTAGTACTAGGGATGAGTGAGCACTAAAATGCTCAAATGCTCAATACTCAAATTGAGCATTCTATATACAATCTTCCTGGCTATCTCATAAATTTGACTTGCAACTATTTAGCATATGATTAATTATGCAGATTCTTGTCATGTCATTGCATTGTTACTGTTTTATTTCTAAAAGTTTACATTTGAATTATTAATTTGTTAGTATTTTGTAAATCCACCATTAGCTTTCAACACTTCCTGAATCCTTCATGGCAATGTTCTCAATCAGATTCAAGCATGTTTCAACCAAAATTTGGTCCCAGCATTCTTGTACATGGTCCCAATATTAGTACATACTGGTCAACTCCCTTGGGTTTGTATATAGCTTTTTCTTCAATTCTACCCACAAGTGTTCAATTGGTTTGATGTCTGGGGACTGTGGGGGCCAATCCACCACCTCTACTTCATTGTCATTGAACCATATCTTTGCCAATCTTCACGTATGCTTTAGGTCGTTGTCTTGCTGAAACACTGTGTTGTCCTTTTCATACCCATAGTACTAAAGTGTATGAAGTTAGTCATCTCGTAAGACACTCACATATACAAGTAGGTCAACACTGAGACCACCATTGATCCTGGTCAAGTATCCAACACCTTTGGCTGTGAAACAACCCCATATCATCAGGCTTCTTCCACAGAACTCGACAATTTCTCTATCCATTTGTCCCTTTTTCCCTTGTCTCTTCCTTTCTTTGCACCCATCAGAGCCTAGTCTATCAACATTCATCTCATCACTGTGAATCACGCGTTTAAAATCTTTACCTGTCCACTTTTCGTACTTCTTTGCAAACTCAAGCCAACACTTCTTAGCACGATATTGAAGTCTAGGCTTGATCACATTTTTTTGGGACACCAATCCAGACTTTTATAATATGCATCACATATTGCTTGCATCTGTGATCTCACTATTAAAAAGCATATGAGCCACCTCCAGTGCTGTGTTTGTCGCTCCAGAACTGATAGACCTTGTAATAAACCAACTTTTTCACTCCGATGGATGCCCATCTTTTGGCTTTTGAATGGATGAACAGACTTTATTTTGTATGCTTCCAACTGTCATGGCACATACATGATGCAGGTTGGCAATTTGCTTAGCCGAAAAACTGCTATTGATGAACTGGATGACGCTGTTTTTATTTTCTTGGGAAATCTTCTTCATGGCTTCTCCTCAATTCGAACTAGTGACTTTTCAATATGGAATCAGCACTGAGCTATTAGGGAATGTGAGAACGGGTTGTAATTTGAAGTATGCAGGAAGAAATAAACATTTCAAGCATCAGGAGCAAAACAGTAACAATGCAATGACATGACAAGAATCTGCATAATTAATCCCATGCTAAATAGGTGCAAGTCAAATTTATGTATGAGATCGCCAAGATAATTGTTTATAAAATGAAGGTAGTCTCGCACTCAAAGTTGTAGTGGATTGTGAGATATGGAGCTTTAAAGGTATAAGTTCAAAACATTGTTACCCTTTTGCTCAGTACTGTATATCAAATGATGCATCCTAATGATAAATGTTGGTCACGCTATGCCAGTGCAACTTTTTAAAGGGAAACTGTTAGATAATTCATTGGGGCGTGGATAACCGTGGCATGAAGAATGACATATTTGTGAATGCATTTCTATACAAATGTTGCAAATAAATTTTATAATCTAGATTGGAACTGTGGCAACCTAAATTTTTTGAGATGTATGAAAAGTCGCAATTGGCGGCAAATTGACCATCTACAAGCAAAATTTTATCAATTGGTCTCCTGCTCTTTTCTAACTTTGCAAATGTTGGAGCAATAATACGATAATGTATTAAACATACTTAAAGGCAACGTGACAGGCCATTTTGCTGCACAAAATGCAGCAACATGAATTGCAGCCTTTCTGCATGATTGCAGCCACATAAATTAATCTCTGAAACTCCCTGGCATTTTAGAGATAATATACTTTGAAGATTCAGAGATCAGCTTCTCCTAGCGCCGCAGGTGGAGATTGACATGAGGCGCCTCTGGAAGAGCCGGACAGATCTTCATAGAAAACTCTCACTGAACCGCTGGAACATTTCATGGCTGCGATCCATGTTGCCTGCAGTTTGGGCGGCATGAACCACCTGACGAGTTCCCGTTTAGGCATGTTTACTAAATTGGTACAGTTTGTAATATTAGAAAAGAGCAGTAGGTCAATTATTACATTTTGAATGTTAATGTTGAATTTTCCCTAAATGTGAATTTTTATGTATGTTAAAAAATGAAGGTTGCAACATAAATGTATTAGTTTCATTTTTTTTTTTAGGACAGCTCTTACCTGGGATCAATTTCCAACAGTATTTATAGAAATAAATGCATGAATATGTCATACTTCCCAACTTCCCACACCCCTTTTTGTCATTACTTTTAAATTTTGAGGTTGGTATTAAAAAAATGGTGAATAAAAATGCAAAAAAACATTGATAAATTTGGAGCAGCATTCATGATTAGGAAATTAGGCAAATTGAGCAAAATTTGGGGCACAAACACAATGATAAATATGTCCCTTTATGTTTAAAAGGAACCTGTCACTAGGTTTTTCACTTATGATCTGCGATCACCATAAGTCAGCACTTATATACAGCATTCTAGAATACTGTGTATATAAGAGCCCAGGTCACTCTGTAGAACATAACAAAAAACACCTTTATAATAGTCATCTAGGGGGAAGTCCAGTCCGATGAGTGTCGCTGCTCTCGGTCCGGCGCCTTCCCTTTCCTGTGTATTTGCCCTCCTCCTGCCCAGTCCGTGCATGAGCACTACCATACTTTGATCTGCCTTTAGCCAGGCAGATAAAAGTGTGCATGCGCAGGAGCACAATTGAGGTGCTGGACCGAGAGCAGCAATGCCCATCGGACTGGACCGCCCCCTAGGTGAGTATTATAAAGGTAATTTTTACATTCTACAAAGCAGCCTGGGCACTTATATACAGTATTCTGGAATTCAGTATATAAGGGCTCACAGGTAGTGGCCGCAGCTCATAAGGGAAAAACCTGATGACAGGTTCCCTTTAACAATACATAGTACAAATGCTTATGGGGGCACATGGGGATCCCACAGTTAGTAAATGTAATGAATTACGCAAATATAAGTAAACTCTTATCTATATATAGGGGACGTGAACAGTGATTTATGTATAAGAATATAACTATTAATTAGAAAATTGTACTGCAGAGCATTGGCTTTAGAAGTTGCCGTTGCAAAAAAAGGATACATTTGTTAAAAATAAAATCAGTGTTAGTAAAAACAGAACCATTTAAGTCTCATTGAAGAAATAGGGGAATAAATGATTCTATTGCTTTAGGGAAATATTAGACTTGAGGGTGCATTTATGAATTGTTATAGCTATTGTCCCAAACTTTTAACAATTGAATGTATCGCAGTGCCAACACTGTTGCTGATCTCTTATACAGGAAACCGGATACCCTCCAGTCGTCAGCAAGGTGATGACTATTAAAAAAAGAAAATCTAGGGAAAGGTAACCCCCTTCAAATGGAAACATATGTTATTTTAATGTTTTCCTTCAAATTTAAGAGCACTCTGACATGAGATGTAAGTAGCTCTATACGTCTCCACTCTACGATTGTAATAAGATCTGAAGGCAAAAATGTACTGACTTAGCAATCATCCCAGCGGAGGGATGGGGCTCAGCGTTTATACTGCGTGGATGAATGGATTCTGGTTTTACAAAACATGCAGATATGCCTGACTTTTCACTAGCATCGTGTGCAATTTCCACTGATATTAGCTAGTATAAAGACGCACAATGTATAATTTGTCACATATGCCTGTCTCCTCCTATTCATTACACCCACACACACCACATATACATCCTATACTCCAAGAAAAGATAATGCCCATTGCTTGTTCTTTTTTGTGCCTTCAGCGCTGTGGCTTCTTTCTCTCTGTACATTTCATGTTCTTAGTTACCTTCTAATACCATCATCCAACTGATTATGATACAATATATTAATGTGTGTTCATATATTGAAACAAGTGTGACTGATACACTTTTTATTTTTCATAATAATATAGATGATCATCTGTTCTAAGAAGTTGGCTATTTGGATACCTAAGCGTTTGTGTTTTTCTAAATATTCATGTTATTTCTGCATTATATTTGTTTTCCTTTTCTATAAGGATGCTTTTACACTGCGTTCCTCTCCCTGTTCAGTGGTCCCGTCTGGGCTTCCATCTGAACTCCCCGCAAAATGGGTTTTGGATGTATGCGCTGATGAGGCCACTGACTCTGATAGTGCAGATGGATTCACCACATGCTTTGTTATGCAACACTTTCTTAAGTATACGCCTATTGGAGGAGGACACCCATGTAATTTTCCACAGTCCATGATATGGGGCTGCATGTCAGGTAAAGGCACTGGGGAGATGGCTGTCATTACATCTTCAATAAATGCTCAAGTTTACATTGAAATTTTGGACACTTTTCTTATCCCATCAATTGAAAGGATGTTTGGGGATGACGAAATCATTTATCAAGATAATAATGCATCCTGCCACAGAGCAAAAACTGTGAAAACATTCCTTGAAAGAAGACTCATAAGGTCAATGTCATGGCCTGCAAATAATCTGGATTTCAATCCAATTGAAAATCTTTGGTGGAAGTTGAAGAAAATGGTCCATGACAAGGCTCCAACCTGCAAAGCTGATCTGGCAACAGCAATCAGAGAAAGTTGGAGCCAGATTGATGAAGAGTACTGTTTGTCACTCATTAAGCCCATGCCTCAGAGACTGCAAGCTGTTATAAAAGCCAGGGGTGGTGCAACAAAATACTAGTGATGTATTGGAGTGTTCTTTTGTTTGTTTGTTTTTCATGATTCCATAATTTTTTACCTTAGAATTAAGTGATTCCATAATTTTTCCCCGTTTGGTCTTGAAAAGTAACCATTACTGGCTAGTACATTATGATTTCATGATTTTATTTAGTGTTTCTTAAAGCCAGAAAGTTGACAGATGAAATGACTTTAGTTTTGTGCCATGTCTGTGACCTGCTTTTTTTAAACAAAAGTAAACAACTGAATGAACATCCTCAGAGCCAGGTGATTCCATCATTTTTGCCAGGACTTGTATATGACGACTGTGGTCAATGTACAGTGAAGTCGTGTGAATACAGCTTCCATCCTAAATAATCGAGTTTCACAATTTACGCAACTTGATGCTTCTGCAATTTCTGACTTAGATTTTTGTGAGTTAATTTTAACACATGTCCTGTGTATATAATATGATACTTCTATTTGGGAAAGAGTATCACTATTTTTTTTTTGTATTATTTTTTTGCCCAAGGACCTCCATCAACATTGATCCATCCCTGGTCCCATAACATAATGATCCAGTCTTGCATTGATGCACCTTTTTCACCAGAAGTATCTATATTCCATGATCAGCGCATTAGAGAAAAATTGCTGTGATGGTTTCCTTCATGTAATTTCTATTAATATAGGGCCATATAATTTACATGATTATGCTAATCTTTCCAGTTCTGCCTGTCATTTAGGCTTTCCATTTTTTCTATTTATTTGTAAAACCAGAAAAAAGGAAATAATGACGGTGACAGATTGGTCACAAGTTAGACATTAATGCTAACGATATATCGTCGGGGTCACGTCGTTAGTGACACACATCCGGCGCCGTTAGCGACATCGCAGCGTGTGACACCAATGAGCAACAATGAACGAGCGCAAAAAACATGAAAAGCATTGCTCATTGACACGTCGTTCATTTCCTTAATATCGTTGCTGCTGCAGGTACGATGTTGTTCGTCGTTCCTGCGGCATCACACATCGCTATGTGTGACACCGCAGGAACAACGAACATCTTCTTCCCTGCGTCCACCGGCAATGAGGAAGGAAGGAGGTGGGCGGCATGTTCCGGCCGCTCATCTCCGCCTCTCATCTGCTATTGGACGGTTGCCGTGTGACATCGCTGTGACGCCGCACGAACCTCCCCCTTAGAAAGGAGGCGGATCGCCGGCCAAAGCGACGTCGTAGGGAAGGCAACTCCGTGTGACGGGTGTTTGCAATGTTGTGCACCACGGGCAGCAATTTGCCCGTGTCACACAACTGACGGGGGCGGGTACGCTCGCTAGCGATATCGGTAAATAGCAGAGCTCGTTGCCCCATGGGTGTTACATCGCCCTGTTGGCATTTGTATACTTTCCATAGAATCACGTCCTTGAGGGCGTGATACCATGGATTCACATGTGCGCCTTCCCCTGTCGCTCTTTCAGATCCTGCGTTTGCGCACTCACCATTCCCTGCAGTCTTTTCTGGGTGCTCGATCATGTGCTAAGCACGTCTGAAGTCGGCGAGTGAACACCCGGAAAAGGCTGCGGGAATGGTAAGTGCAAACATGCGTGGGATCTGAAGGAGCAGACGGGGGACGTCGTACATGTGAATCCATAGTATCACGCCCACAAGGGTGTGATACCATGGAAAGTATGCAAACGCCCACAGGGTGATGTGATGCCCATGGGGCGACGAGCTCTGCTATTTACATAGGAAATATGAAATAATAAAACTTTTTTTATTACTTTTATATTACACAATTTTACAACACAGGTATGGGTAGGGAGGTGTAATTAGGGCACACATGCATCTGCTGATAGGTCAGAACGCATATTCTACATGACAGGTTCCCTTTAACTCATGCCTACACTCCTACTGTGGTGGCTGGAGCTTTTCTTTGGTGCGGCTGTGATGTTCGGTGATATTGATCATGTTGCTTCTCACAACTGCTTTTCCAGATTTGTCTCGGTCTGGATCTGGAGCGCAGTCAACTTTGTGAAATTAAGATTGGTAAATCATATATATCACATAGGAGACGCTGTACATACACACACAGCCCTCACACGCTGGCCGTATACTGCACACAGCCATGACACACTGGCTATATACCGCACACAGCTCTGACACACTGGCCGTATACCGCACACAGCCCCGACACACTGGCCGTATACAGCACACAGACACGACACACTGGCCGTAAACAACACACAGCCCTGAAATAGTGGCCATATACTGCACACAGCCCCAACACTGGCCGTATACAGCACACAGCCCAGACACACTGACCGTATATATTACATCGCCCTGACACACTGGCCATATACCGCACATAGCCCCGACACACTGGCCGTATACCGCACATAGCTCTGACACACTGGCCATATACCGCATACAGCTCTGAAACATTAGCCGTATACCGCACACAGCTCTGACACACTGGCCATATACCGCACACAGCCATGACATGCTGGCCATATACCACACAGAGCTCTGACACACTGACCGTATACCGCACACAGCTCTGACACACTGGCCGTATACCGCACACAGCCCGGACACACTGGCAGTATACAGCACACAAAATTGACACACTGGCAGTATACAGAACACAAAATTGACACACTGACTGTAAACCGCACATTGTACTCACACACTGGCCGTATACCACACACAGCCTTGACACACTGGTCATATTGTATACCGCACACGACACACACTGGCCATATACAGTACAGATGCACTGTACATATTGTACACTGTACACAGTACTCACATATGCCATCCACAGCACTCACAGACGCCGTATACAGCACTCACAGACGCCGTATACAGCACTCACAGACGCCGTATACAGCACTCACAGACGCCGTATACAGCACTCACAGACGCCGTATACAGCACTCACAGACGCCGTATACAGCACTCACTTCCTGTACACAACACTCACACCCTGTATACAGAACTCTCTCTCTGTACACAACACTCACACCCCGTATTCAACACTGACTCTCTGTACACAACACTCACACCCCGTATACAGCACTCACTCACTGGACATATACGGCACACATTCACTGAATATTGAAGTCACTAATACATAAGATATATGCTGGTATATATTAGATATAAACACACTTCGCTCGGATATAAGTACCTGCCGCTTAGTTGCCCCTGTAACATCAGCTGCAGCACAAGTTGCTGACTGACGCTCCCTCCTCATGTAAGATGGATACAGCAGCTCAGATAAAGTACAGCAGAAAGCAGCCAGGCACTGAGTGGTGAATGTGTGGCCAATCAGTGCTGGCTTCATCTTCTCCTGTCTCCTCAGTGGTGCTAGAGCTGAACATCACAGAGGCCTGAGTGCACAGGATGGGGGGAGGGGAGAGGCTGAGTGCGCTGCACATGGAGTTTTGTCAGTGCCATGCAGACCCCTCCCCCTCACTCTGCTTCTAACTACAATCTGACAGGACAGCCTACATGAGCCAGAACCAGAGGGAGGGAGGGAAATGCCCCCCTCCACTGCAGTCTTCCGGCCGGGCTGTGTGTGACTACACAGAGTGCAAATAGCTACGGACGGCCATGCTTGCAACGCATATGGCGATTTAAAGGGCTGGTAGCCGACAAGTGGAGCCTCTGCCTGAGCACTGTGGCCACCAGGAATCTGCTCGGGGGGCGCATAAAAAGCCATTGCGGGCTGCATACGGCCCGCGGACCGGAGGTTCCCCACCCCTGTCCTAGAATTATTCAAGTGTCCATCAAAAATATGTCTGATGATAGTCAGCTTCTCATTCATGGTGCTGCAGAAAATCTTGCCTGACAGTGGAGTAAGGGACACTGTTATATACTGACCCACAGTTTAGAGATGCAAATCAAGATGTGACATTTTGGACTGGTGACAAGTTTTTAAGATATATAGGCATCCTATTAAACTACGGCGAGTCTTGCTGACGGAGCTGGCTGAGGGTTACAGTGAAAAAACAGCTCTATTGTAGGAGAAAATATGGTGAAGTGCTGCAGCAAACTAGACTTTGAAATAGTTTCAAGAATCCTTTTTTATTGGCAGTGAAATGTTTACAGACATAGGATACAGCACAGAGCAGAGTTATGTGTGCAAGTTTCTCAGAACACAGTTGAAGAGCACAATATGCTCTTTTACATATTTAAGGCTTCTGTATTCATCTATGACTAAGTGTTTGTAAATGTAGAATAGTAAGCCAGATATTTTTTCTATTTGTATTGTCGTCATCAAATTGAATGCACTAAAAGAGCAAAGATTTGTTTAAAAAATATATACACCGGATATAAAAATTCTACACCCTTGCTAAAATGCCCAGTTCTTATCATATAAAAACATTATACCAAGAAGAAGAATTTCAGAACTTTTTCCACCTTTAATGTCACCTATGATCTGTATAAATCCATTGGGAAACAAACAGAAAACGTTTTGAGTGGAAAAACAAAAATAAAAAGCTAAAATAATGTGGTTGCATAAATATGCACAAACTAAAACTAATACTTTGTTGACGTGCCCTTTGAATTTATCACACCATTCATTCTTTTTGAGTAGGAGTCTATCAGCATGGCACACCTAGATTTGGTAATCTGTGCCTACTCTTCCTACTAGTAGCGCTCCAAATCTGTCAGATTGCAAGGGCATCTCCTGTGTACAGCGCCGTCTTCTGGTCAACACACACATTTTCAATTGGATTCAGGTCTGGGCCATTCCAAAATTATGATCTTCCTCTAGTTACATTGTTACATAGGTTGAAAAAAGGCCTAGGTCCATCTAGTTCAACCTTCCTCCACCAATTATATATTTCGTCACTAAGTCACTTATAACCAACAATGTTGTGTCTACTGAGGAAATCACCAGCCCTTTCTTAAAAGCTGTTAGAGTGTCTGCCATCACTACCTCTTGTGATAGGGCAGTCCACAGTCTGGCTGCTCTAAGTGTAAAAAACCCTTTCCTATTTACCTGCCGGAATCGCTTTTCTTCCACTCGCAGATCTCCTCTGAGACGTCTTTTTTCTAAGCTAAACAAATTTAACTTTTTCAACCTGTCATCATATGTGAGGCCTCCATTCCTTGTAGTAGTCTAGTTACCCACCTTTGAATTGACTCTAACTTCTGAATGTCCTTTTTAAAATGTGGAGCCCAAAACTGGATCCCATATTCCAGATGTGGCCTTACAAGTGATTTATAGAGAGGAAACAATACGTTGGGATCACGGGATCTAATCTTTCTTTTTATACACCCTAAAATCTTGTTTGTTTCAGCAGCTGCTGCTTGACATTGAGTACTGTTGCTCAGCTCATTTGTAATCAGAATACCCAAGTCCTTCTCCTGTTCTCTAGTCCCACCTTTACTTCCATTTAATGTATACATAGCTATAGGATTACTCTGTCCTAGGTGCATTACTTCACATTTATCAACATTAAATCTCATTTGCCAAGTGTCTGCCCATTCTGACATCTTATCCAGATCGTTTTGTAATATTGTACTATCAAGGTCAGTTTCTAATATCCTACATAGTTTGGTGTCATCAGCAAAGACTGACACTTTACTATCAATCCCATCCACAAGGTCATTAATAAAGAATTAAAAAGAACTGGTCCTAGCACAGATCACTGCGGTACCCCACTGCTTACTATAGCCCATTTAGAGAATGTACCATTTATGACTACTCTTTGTTTCCTATCTTTTAGCCAATTCCTTACCCAGTTGCATATACTTTCCCCTAGTCCTTTCTTCTGGAGCTTTAGTATAAGGCAATTATGTAGTACAGTATTAAATGCCTTTGCAAAGTCCAAATAAAACACATCAGCTGCATTACCAATATCCAGGATTGCACTTATCTCCTCATAGAACCCAAACATGTTGGTTAGACACGACTTTTCTTTCACAAATCCATGCTGTCTGTCAGTTATTATATTATTTTCCGCAATATATTTTTGCATGCCATCCCTTATAATACCCTCAAAAACTTTGCATACTACTGATGTCAGGCTTACTGGACAATAGTTGCCTGGATCCACCCTCTTACCTTTCTTAATTATCGGTACCACATCAGCAATTCTCCAAACCTAAGGCACCAACCCTTTTACAAGCGAGTTTAAGAAGATGAGATACAACAGTCTGTCAATTACTGAGCTCAATTCCCTTAATATTCGTGGATAAATGCCATCTGACCCGGGGGATTTGTCAATGTTTAAATTTACTCCGATGCAGGCGTACTTCATCTTGTCTTAAATTCATTTTATCGGGTGGTGAACTTTGATTTTTGACTTGTTGAATGATCCCTGGAACAGTCAGTTTCTTGGTGAGCACAGATGAGAAGTGCCTGTTTTAATATCTCAGTCTTTTCTGTGTCCTCTACAACTAACTTATTATATTTTAAGGGGCCGATACTATTGTTTATTTTCCTTATGGCATTAATTGATTTATAAAAGATTTTGGGATTTATTTTAATGTCCTTGGTGATTTTTGTTTCAGTAGCTAATTTTGCTTGATTTATTTCTTTTTTACATTTCCTATTGATATCGTTATACTTCTGAAATGCTATTTCTATATTCTCAGCCTTCAAAATTTCAAACACCCTTTGTTTTTGTTTGATTATACTTTGTACTGTCTTATTTATCCAAAGTGGTTTCTTTTTATTCCTGGACATTTTATTACCAGAGGGTATACGTTTTTTTACTGGACTCTAGGAGTATATCCTTAAACTTACCTCATTTATGTTCGGTATCCCCAGTTATCATAACATTGTCCCAATCTACACAATTAAGCTTTTCCCTTAATTTGTTGAAATCAGCTTTCCTAAAATTCCAGGTTTTAGCATTTTCCCTTTCAAATGTTCTATTGAATATTATTTTGAAGCTTACCATATTATGATCGCTGGTGCCCAAGTGCTCCCAGACCTGAAGATCTGAAATTGTATCTGGTCTATTTGACAGGACCAGATCTAGCAAATTATCTCCCCTCGTCTGTTCATCTACCATCTGTATGGTGAAGCCGTTCATTTGTAGATTTGTAGATATGCTTAAGGTTGTATGTTGAACGAAGAAATTCCGCTTCAACTTTTTTTTTTAAACTTGGTTTATTGAAGGATACACATAGTATAAAAAGCAGTAAAACAGAAAGAGTTACAAACTGGATATAAATCACAATGGGTTACATATATTTAGTCCATAATGTAACAAGGATTTAGGCTAATGCCGTCAAAATGAACCTTTATGAGATCTATGATTTGTAACAGTATAGCTCTATATACTCCATAACCTTTAAAGAAACAGAACAATATAACTTAAATTGGACTTACTTTCCTGTGTGAGACATCAATGATTTGTCAGGTCATGTAGAGTGAGAGGTTCAAAAGCTAGTCAGATCTCCCAAAAGGGATTTAAAATTTGGTATAGATCCCCCAGTCAGAGGGGACTGACACCACGCACCCCACACTCTGTCAAACTTATGTGGGCACCCCATGCTTTTGTAGATTAAGTGTTCAAAAGACGAGGTAGCATTAACCAAGCGGGTGCATTGCGATCTACTAGGTGGCTTGCCATCCATCCATCTGAGCACTATCTCCTTTTGCGGCAATAACAAATTCTTCTTCAAGAGTATTTTAGCATACCACTACCACTCCTCCGCATTCAAAATCCCAAATATACTTAGCAATGGGTCCATCGAGACATCCATTTCCAGAACTTCAGATAAGACCACCGCCTCTCTCCAGTATGACTGGATGTCCCGACAGGCCCAATTAATGTGCCAAAAGTTTGCCGCCAACTCCCCTCATCTCGAGCAACAGTCACTCCGAGAGTTCCTCCTTCTACTCAATCTGATAGTAGTAGTGTAACTCTGATGAATGATATATAACTGAATCCGCTTATTGTTAATCGCTGGTGAGACGAGTGTGTGCAACTAAACAATATCGCTACTGATGATATCATCTATTGTAGCGATTTTTAATTTTCACTTGTTCAGAACCAAAAGGGGGTTACAATGGGCCTCAGCTTGAATAAGAGAAGAATACAGAGTGGATACCAAACCCCCCCACCGGCCCTGAGATTGAATAATACCAATATGGGGAGATAAGGTATGCACACCAGTGACTATGTAAGGGGAATACATGAAATAGCAGAAACTGCTGTGTGAATACTGACTTGAAAAATCCAATAGCTATATGTAAGAGTGAAAATGTGAAAAATGGAATCTGCATTACTGCCATGAACATATGAATCAAGAGAAATTTAGCTACTGAATTGATCAATGCAATAGAGCCCCAACACTACGCCAAAGTATTTCTCTACGTTGGGGTTCCTAGCTTGTGTGTGTCCTCTCATGCAGTTAAAAAACTTACCGTGTATGGGAAGCTGAGACCCAGGCTATTTATGCGTATGATATGGATTGGCAATAGGTGTGGTTGGGGAGGGTTCACAAACGAAAAACTACTAACAATAAGGAATAACGTTTGGAACACCATTCTAAGTCTGAACTGGGTGCAAAAACCTAAAAAAACATCACTATGGGGAGATAAGGTATGCACACCAGTGACTATGTAAGGGGAATACATGAAATAGCAGAAACTGCTGTGTGAATACTGACTTGAAATCCATATCATACGCATAAATAGCCTGGGTCTCAGCTTCCCATACACGGTAAGTTTTTTAACTGCATGAGAGGACACACACAAGCTAGGGACCCCAACGTAGAGAAATACTTTGGCGTAGTGTTGGGGCTCTATTGCATTGATCAATTCAGTAGCTAAATTTCTCTTGATTCATATGTTCATGGCAGTAATGCAGATTCCATTTTTCACATTTCATTTATACATATAGCTATTGGATTTTTCAAGTCAGTATTCACACAGCAGTTTCTGCTATTCCATGTATTCCCCTTACATAGTCACTGGTGTGCATACCTTATCTCCCCATAGTGATGTTTTTTTAGGTTTTTGCACCCAGTTCAGACTTAGAATGGTGTTCCAAACGTTATTCCTTATTGAATAATACCAATGACCGTAAGGAAAGGAAACTTAGTGTCCTCATGTGGAAACTGGGAATGGAATGCATGTTGTATCTGAAGATACTTAAAGACCTCTTCAACTTTTTAGCAGAGTCTTCTAGGTTTTAAATCAACATAAACTCATATCTGCAACTGTTCCTAATTCCTTCCCGTTTTTCAGGGCTTTAACCTCATAACGACGGCCGTACGACTTAAAGCGGCGGCAAAACAGGCTACTTATTCTGTTCCGCCGCTTTAAAGCGTCGGCCCGAAAAAACCCTGTAGCGCCCCCCAGCGACCGAAAATCTCGGGGGTTTCAGCTACCAGGGGTAGCTGAGACCCCCCAGATTATTAATCGGGGTGTTTTTTCTGGACCCCGTTAATGCGATCGCCGGTATACACCGTATACCGGCGACAACATTAAAAAAAAATAAATGGCCGGTAAAATTGATTTATTTCTCATCTGACGTGATCAAACATGTCAGATGAGAAATAAATATGAGCCCTTAGTGCCCCCAAAGCCCCCGGTACCGGAGAAATCTATCCAACACCCCCCCCTCCGGAAAATCCAAGATGGCGCCGACGCGCGCTGAAAACTCCCGCCGCCGCCGGCTCTGCATTCATTTCCCTCCGATCTGAAATGATCAAACATTTCAGATCGGAGGGAAATGTCCTCCCCCTGACCCCTCCTCTGGTACACCGGAGATCTCTGGTCCCCGGAGCCCCCTCCGGTTCTCCAGAGCCGCCTCCCCCCTCCCCCCTCCCCCCTCCGGAGCAAGGAAGATGGTGGCCGCATTCATCCTGCTCTTTCTGCCGCATGTGACACGTCACATGCGGCAGAAAGTTGTCCCTAGGTCCCCTCGTCACCCTCCGTCACCCCCCCGTCACCCCCCCAGCCCCCGGTTTTACGTTACCTGGCTGCTGGTGCTCCGGCCCCGCGATCACGCCGCCTCCTTCTTGAAAGCTGGCGGCGCATGCGCAGACAGCGGCTGTCAGCTGGATCCCTGCAAGCAGGGACACTGACGTCGCTACTGCACAGGCTGCTCCACTGTGGACCGGGGGAGGGTGAGTGCGGTAATCTGCAGCCACACTCCTCACATGGAGAGACTGCTGTTCTAGAAAATGGGGGGTACGTTCTGTGAGCGTGCCCCTCATATTCTAGAATGAGGTTACTGCAGGTCACTCTGCCCTAGGTTGGACCGGGGCAGTGTGAGTGCAGTATTCTCAGATTACTGCACCCACACTGCTCATGGAGAGCTTGCTCTTCCAGAAAATGGGGGATGCGTTCCCTGAACGTGCCCCCCATATTCTAGAAGATCCAGAGTCGGCGTGGGACCTCCAAAATGGATTACAGCGACCGAAATTTATTTATTTTCAATAAATTGGTAAAAGAGGAATGTTTCGGGGAGTTTTTTTTTTCAAATAAATTTTTTTTTTTTTTTTTTCCAATTTAAAGTTTTATTAAATTTTTCAAAAAGAAACATAAAACATACATGAGAAGAACACAAAACCATGCTGCCTCAAATAGCGTTCATCCATAATCTGAATCAATAAAAAAACTATCAAGAGCTTCATAATGGAATATGGATGATTACAAAGATATATGGATAATCATTTTTAAACCCTAGAAGATAGTGAAACAAAGAAGAAAGCATAAGAAAAGAGGCAGTCGTAAAGAGTAGAGAGAAAAGAGCGGGTCAGAGGAGGAAGTGTAAGGGAGGAAAGTTGGGCACGGCGACCGGAGCTGGTACTGTGTCTGTTGGACCATAATACATCAAAAGGGTAGTATATATCTGAAGAATAAGGGGGGCCAGGGTACTTACCCTCCGGAGATTAGATTAGTTCCAGAAATTTTTTACCTGACAGGAATGATTCCCACTGAAACCATTTGGCGGCTATCTCTACCGTCTGCCCACGTGACTGGGCCATCACCATTTCCATCCGGTGAATTACATTCACCTCCATTACCCACTCATCTAGCGTAGGGGGGGTAGGATCCTTCCAACGTCGTGGGATCACTGTCTTGGCAGCCTGGAGGAGGTGACCCAGGATAGATTTTTTATAGACCTTTTCGGGTATGTTAAAGATGTACAGCAAAACAGCTTCTGGGTGGCTGGGAACCACAATCCCAGTAACCTCATGGATGGCCACCAATACTTTGTTCCAAAAGACCGACAGACTCGGGCAGTGCCACCAGATGTGTGACATGGTGCCCCCCTGCGCTCCACAGCGCCAGCATGTGTCAGGAACTTCGGGACACCATGCATGAAGAGATGCTGAGACCCTGTACCACCTAGAAAGAATTTTATAGCTGGTTTCTTGCATCCTGGTGGCCACCACTGACCTATGGGTCAGGCGGTAACAACGCTCCCATTGTTTCCTAGGGAACGTCTGATTGAGCTCTGTTTCCCATGCCGCACAAAAGTGAGGGCGGGACGTCTCTGCCGTGCCTGTCATAAACTTGTACACCCTTGAGATTGCATGGCGCGAATCAGAAGACCCACTACAAAGATTTTCAAAAGGTGTTTGGGGCGGGCAATGGGCCCTGACAGTGTCTGGGGAGGTTATAAAGTGTTTGAGTTGGGCATATTCAAAATGGAACCGCAGTTTGAAGTGACGATTCTCTACAATCTCCCGGAGCGGAAGGAGGGAACCCCCCGGGGCCACCTGTTTTAATCTCAGAGGGTTTAGTTTCGTGCTGCCCAGAAAATTGTTGGACGATGCTCCCGGTAGGAACTCCGGATTGTCAGTTAGTGGCATAAGGGGTCCTCTAGGCTGGATCATGAGGTTGCGTGATGACATAGAATGTATTGTTTTCAATGTTTGTTTGGTGCTATAGGACATCTCAATTTTATGTTTGGTGAGGAGAGGCCAAGTCCACGGCAGGGTCGGAATTGACAAAGGGCACAAATCCTGCGCCAGATCAACCCAGAGCTTGGATCCAGAACAATGCAGAAGGTCCAGAACCCTGGCGTACGCAGCTGCCATGTAGTATCGCCTACAATCGGGCAGACCCGCTCCGCCTGCGTTCTTGGTCCTAGTTAAGACGCTGAATCTCAAGCGAGCTCGCTTTTTGGACCAGACAAATTGATTGAATAGGCGTTGTACCTTGGCCCAGTATGCTGCCGGGATGTAGACCGGAACCGTCTGTATTAAGTACAACAGTCGTGGCAAGGCCGTCATCCTGAGAGCGCTAATCCTGCCAAACCACGATAGAGTGCCTTTTTGCCATGAGGCCAAATCTCCCTCGAGCCTTGACAGGAAAGTTTGATAATTTAATTGGAAAAGCCTGGCTGGATCAGCAGGGATCTTTATACCCAGGTATCCAATACTGCCGTGGGGCGGCCATCGAAAGGGAAAATTTGGTTTAAGAGCATTTACCGTCGTTAGGGGTAGAGAGATATTTAGGGCCTCTGATTTATCAAAATTGATTTTAAAGTTGGACCATTTGCTGAAGCGGTTTAGCTCCAGTAGTAGAGACGGGAGGGATGTGAGAGGGTTACATAGATAAATAAGGAGATCATCGGCAAACGCGGCACATTTATGTTCCCGGTTGGCGATCCGAACACCCTGTATATCCGGGTTATTCCTGATGGCCGATAGCAGATGTTCCATTACTAGAACATAAAGTAACGGTGACAAGGCACAACCTTGCCGGGTCCCGTTCCGGATGGGGAAGGGTCTCGACAGAGTGCCATTAATCTTAAGATATGCAGTCGGGGAATGATATAAGGCCATAATCTTGGATGAGAAGACAGGTCCCAGGCCTATATGCTCCAGTGTCTGTGAAAGTGACTGCCATGAGACTGTCGAAAGCCTTCTCGGCATCCAGGGACAGCAACATAAGAGAGAGTTTTTTATTGTGCGCGTGTTGGATTAGATCTAGGGTCTTTATGGTATTGTCCCTTGCCTCCATACCCGGGACAAATCCGACCTGATCTAGATGAATTAGGTCAGGGAGCAGAGGGCCCAATCTATTTGCCAGTAGCTTGGCGTAGAATTTTAAATCGACATTAAGGAGTGATATCGGTCTGAAACTACCACATGCCGTGGGGTCCTTTCCCTCTTTACGGATCAGGGAAATATAGGCGGTGGTTGAATGGGGCGGGAAAGGGGCAGAGTCCGAGATTGAGTTGAAGGAAAGAAGCATTAAGGGTGCCAACCGATCCGCAAAGGCCTTGTAAAATTTGGCAGGGAATCCGTCGGGTCCAGGACTCTTGTTACCCGGTGTGTCGCAGATGCTAGCAGATCATTCAATAAAAATGGACTTTCCAGGTCTTCAATTATGGAGCTATTGAGACGCCGAAAAGGTGAGGGTATTGCGGGGCATCCGTCACTCGACGCAGGGGGCTCGACAGGTAAATTATATAGCTTGGAATAAAAATCATGGAAAGTATTAGATATGTCAGGGGTGGCATAGATTAATTCGTCGCGTGAGTTCTTAATACAGGGAATGAGGGTGTGGGCTCTCCTTTCTCTCAATGCATTAGCCAACAACCTACCTGGCTTGTCCCCAAACTCATAGAATCTCCCCTTTCCTACCTGCATTAGGCGCTTATATGAGGAGTCCAGAAGTTTTTTAACCTCTATCCTGGCCTGCAGAAGAGCCTGTAAGTTTGCGGCCGATAAGGCTTGCTTGTGAATGAGCTCCAGTTCAGAAACCTTTTGAAGAGCTTTTACTATATCTTGGGCCCGTTCTTTTTTAATTCGGGACCCATGTTTGATAAAAATACCTCGCATGACACATTTCAATGCTTCCCACTTATAAGTGGGAGCTGTGTCATCTACGGAGTGGTCTTCTATGAACCTTGTGATAGAGGTCTGAACATCAGTAACACAGAGCTCATCCAGCAGCAGCGACTCATTCAACCGCCACGACCCCCTGGGGGCTGGGAGGGAGGGGATCTCAATCGAACAATAGACCGGCGCATGGTCCGACCACAATATGCTATCCATCTCAGTGTGTTGGATCCAGGGGAGAGCGTTGTGCTGTAATAATATGTAATCTATGCGGCTATATGAGTCTTGGGTATGGGAATAGTAACTATAGTCTCTGTCGGACGGATGTTTCAATCTCCATGTGTCAAATAGTTGAATGCGCAATAGGGCTTTTTTGATCCGTTTAATGGTGGTGTAGGCAGTGTTAGATTTCCCCCTGGAGTTATCCAAAGTGGGGTCAAGGGTGACATTGAGATCACCGCATAAAATTACTGTACCTTGTATCAGGGGGATCGCAGCGTCCACCAGACGTGTAACAAAGCTGTCCTGCTTTTGATTTGGGGAGTATGCGTTAATGATTGTAAGTATTTGGTCCCCCACCCTCAGTGAGAGGATAATGTATCTTCCAAGACTATCTGTCGTGCATTTTAGGATTTGATGTGGGAGGGATTTATGAATAGCTATCGCCACACCCTTGGAACGGGAATCCGGGTTGTCTGAGGATACCCATGTCTGATAATACTTATTTTTAAGAGTGGGGACATGCCCTTGTTTGAAATGGGTCTCCTGAAAACACACCATGCTTACCTTCCGTTTGTGAAGGTGGTACAATATCTGTGATCTCTTCTCCGGGACATTAAGGCCCCTGGCATTGAAAGAAGCAATAGTCAGGTCCGCCATCTATAAGAGAGTGAGACATTAGAAATATATGAGAAAGGGGATCGAACACGATCAGCCCGGCCGCCCAAGTAAAGGGGAGAAAGAGGTTTAAGATGGGTAGAGTGTAGCGGGAAAGAAAACAGAAAGAACATCAGGAAAAAGACCTTGCACAGTAAACTAAATCCGAACAAACGTTCCTAGGGAACATATCCGCCCTAACTAGGCAGGACAGAGGATCCCGACCTATTTGGGGAAAAAGGATGTCAGGCATGACCAAGCAGAGCTCTGGATATATGAAGAACCTTAAAGATAACCATAAGCACCGGCAAAAGAATTAGATGCTGATATGATACGGGCATTGAGTAAACTTTAAAACACAAGTAAAAGTCATTTAGCTTTGAATATTTGTAGATAAGATAGGCCAAAGGGGCGCACGTGGCCTCTGAGCCTCTCTATGTCAGGTAACGAGAGCGGCCCGCCCCACGGCCCCGTTCACCTCGTGGAGGTAGTCCCCTGTTGTACCCAGAAGGTGGGTCTGGCCTGGTATAGGTGTTCCTTTCCCTCGGAACCCAGGGCTGGAGCAGCGTAAGTGGCCAGGCCGTAATAGAAATGGCAGGTAGGCCCAAGTTCTTGGTGAACGTCGGGATATCCTCTGGGGAGCGTAGGACCCACCATCGGGAGTCTTTCTGAACCGATAGGGAGAACGGAAATCCCCACCGGAACGGTAGTCCCTTTTCTTTTAGGACATCCAGAAGAGGCTTAAGGGTAGCACGTTGGGCTAGGGTGTGCCTTGAAAGATCTGGCATGATGCGAATGGCAGAGCCGTTGTATGATAGGTTCGGCTTCTTCCTGGCAGCTTGTAAAATGGCCTCCTTTGCAGCAAAGAAGTGCACCCTGCACACCACATCCCTTGGGCGAGGGTCCTCTGGGTCCGGGGGACGTAGAGCCCTATGGGCTCTGTCCAGCTCTAGAGGGGTTCCTGGTGGCTTCCTTAATAGATTATTGAAAATGGAACGGAGGACGGCTGGGATGTCTGGGGGCGCAATCGATTCAGGAAGGCCTCTAACACGTAGATTGTTTCTTCTATTTCTGTTTTCTTGATCATCTACGTGTTGTTGAAGGGCAAATAATTGTTTGGACTGATTCTTTACTGTCTCTTGGATGGATTGAATAGAGACTTGAGAATTTGATTGCTGTTCGGTAAGGGTATCAACCCTATGGGTAAGTGAGGAGAGATCAGACCGCAGTTGGATAAATTCTTGTTTACATTCCGCCACCACCTGCTTGGCCAGTGCTGCAATGTCGTTCTTAGTGGGAATTGCTTGTAACAGTGCCCGCAGATCTGCCAGGGATGCCGGGCGATCTTCGCTCGCTGAGGCGGCAGCATGAGGCATATTGGGGTATGCATAAAAAGAGTCCTGTATAACTGGGCCAAAGATCATTTTCTGCGTATTTTGGGGGTTGTTCATGTCCTCCCATAGCGGTGGTCCGGCTACAAGGTGGTGTGAGGGAGCTCCCAGCTTCATGGGCCCTTTGTGTACGGGTATCAATGTGCCCCCATCCAGAACCCCGTCTGCGCCCGTCTGGCTCTCAGCCCAGGAGGATCCCGTGCACCAACTGTCTGGAGAGGTGGGGGGCAGCTCCTTCTGAGGTATCCCCCAGAACTCAGCGGCCACCTCCATAGACTCTTGCGGTCCTCCTCTGTCCGCAGGTCCCTCTGAGGTCCGTGTGGTCCTTGGTAGGGGAGTGTGGTTTATGCTGCTACCACCGCCCCTGATGTGGGCCCCTTTTAGCAGGTCCCCTTTCCCCCCCTGTACCTGTAACGTTTGGTCCAGCAGTCCTGCAGGGGTGCCTGCTGCGTCGTCCCCACCATCATCAGTCGCCCTCACATAAGAGGCTGACAGTACCTGAGCTTCGGCCGCTCTGCTCGGCGTCTGATTCTTCAGTGCCCGGGGCTGCAGCGGTGAGTCATCACCTGGGCCCGGGCACTTGTACAGATCACTCTCGCACGCTGCAACTCTCCAGGATCCACTGGCTCTGGCTGCAGGTAAGTTGTGGGGGCTAACCGGTCTCATCGGCGACGCCTTGGGGTGCAGGGGAGGCAAGATCGCGGCCACGGGTGTCTCGTCCTCCAGTGCTAGTCTTTCAGGCCGCGTCTCAGGGGAGCGGGCGCCATCTTGGAATGGCGCCAGCAGGTTTACCGCTCCTCCCGTCGCTGGGCTCTTGAATGTGCACACCGCCGCTGCGGGTCTCTCGGCCGGCTCACTCATACCACGGGGAGTCTCTGCTGCTTCACATCTATCCCGGGTCTCCAGCATTGTCACATTCCCAGGCATCAGGACAGGGGCAGGGACCGGATCAGGCCCCGCAGGCCGCGATTTTTTCCTCGGCTGCGCAGTTGTCTCATGCTCCTTGGAACGGGTGAAATATGCCCCAATGTTGTTCTGGGGAGCAGGGGGCCGACTTGGGGTGCTGGGCTTAGCCTTCTTAGTGGTGGATTTGCCCATTTTGCATATAAAAGCCGGCTTTATGGGGGATTATATGGAGGAGCTCCAGGAATCACGTCTTCACTCAGCCATGTCTAGCTCCGCCCCGTCATAAATTTTTTTTTTGTCTTTATTTTTTTCTATTACTTGACTGGGTTAGTAATGTCGGGTATCTGTTTAGATGCCGTGACATCACTAACCCCAGGGCTTGATGCCAGGTGACATTACAGCTGGTATCAACCCCGTATATTACCCCATCTGCCACCGCACCAGGGCGCGGGATGAGCTGGAGCGAAGCGCCAGGATTGGCGCATCTAATGGATGCGCCACTTCTGGGGCGGCTGCGGCCTGCTATTTTTAGGCTGGGAAGAGTCCAATAACCATGGCTCCTCCCACCCTGAGAATACCAGACCCCAGCTGTCCGCTTCACATTGGCTGGTGATCTAATTTGGGGGGGACCCCACGTTTTTTTTTTTTTTTAAAAAACCGCCTGGGGAGCCCTCCAAATTGATCACCAGCCAAGGTGAAGCTGTCAGCTGTGGTTTGCAGGCTACAGCTGTCTGCTTTACCCTAGCTGGCTATCAAAAATAGGGGGGATCCCACGTCGTTTATTTTAATTTTTAATTTTTTGGGGGGCTAAATACAAGGCTAGGCACCCTTTAGTGCCACATGAAAGGCACTAAAGGGCGCCAGCTTAGAATATGCAGGGGGTGGGACGTTATATTTGTTTGACATCTATCCATTCATCCATTGTAGCATTTTAGGCTGTGTGCCCACAATCGGGGTTTGCAGCGTTTTGGGCGCAGAGTGTGTCCATAGTGTTTTCCCTGCGTCCATAGCACTGCATTGTGCAGTAGAAGCACAGTGGAAGGATTTTTAGAAATCCCGTGCCCAATGTGCTTCTTTTCTCCGCAGCATACACTGACGTGTGGCGCAGCTTCCCGAGCCTCAGCATGTCAATTTATGCTGCGGAGATGAGTGTTCTCTGCAGGTAGCATAGAGCTCCACAGCGGCCTGAACCCAAATCGTGGGCATGGGCAGCTGCGTTCTCCCGTGGACAACACTCACATCTCTGCAGGAAGGCTGACACTGTATACTAGACGCCGTGTCGCTGGATCATGGCCACATAGCCTAAAAGTGAGACATTTGTTGCTACAGCAACATTTTTGTGAAGTACCAGTGGATTCAAAATGCTTACTATACTCCTGAATAAAATCCAGTTTCCAAAATGGAGTCACTTGTGGGGGGTTTCTAATGTATAGGTACCCAAGGGGCCCTGCAAATGTGACATGGTGCCCGCAATTTATCTCAACTTTACCAGAATTCAAATGGTACTCCTTCCATTCCAAGCCCTCCCATTTATCCAAACAGAGGTTTTTGGCCACATGTGGGGTATCCCTGTGCTCATAAGACATTGAATAACAACCTGTTGGGTCCACAGTTTGTTGTTGTCTCTTGAAAAAGTGAGAAATGTGATGCTGAAGCAACATTTTTGTGAAAAAAAATGAAAATTTTCAATATGGCAACCTAAGCTTATCAAATTCTGTGAAGTATTCATGGATTCAAACTGCTCACTAGACACCTAGATAAAAGCCTTGAGGTGTCTTGTTTCCAGAATGGAGTCACTTGTGGGGGACCGCCACTGTTTAGGCACCTCAGGGGCTCTCCAAATGCAACCTGGCGTCCGCTATTGATTCCAGCCAATTTTGCAGTCAAATGGCACTCCTTCCCTTCCGAGCCCTGCCATGCGCCCAAACAGTTGATTTCCACCACATATAAGGTATCGCCAAACTCTGGAGAAATTGCACAATAAATGTTATGCTGAATTTTTTCCATTTACTCTTGTAAAAAAAAAGCTACCTGGTTGAAATAACAATTTTGTGGTAAAATTTTATTTTTTTTTTTTCATGGCTCAACGTTATAAAATTCTGTGAAGCACCTGGGGGTTCAGGGTACTCACCAAACATCTAGATAAATTCCTTGAGGGGACTAGTTTCCAAAATGGGGTCACTTGTGCGGGGTTTCTGCTGTTTAGGTACCTTAGGGGTCCTCCAAATGTGACATGGTGCCCGCAATCTTTTTCAGCCAAATTTCCTTTCCAAAATTCAAATATTGCTCCTTTCGTTCCAAGCCCTCCCATTTGTCCAAACAAAGGTTTCAGACCACATGTGAGGTATCACCGCGCTCATAAAAAAGTGGTTAACAAACCTTGAGGTCAAATTTTTGGAATTACCTCTTGAAAAAGTGAGAAAATTGATGCTAAAGCAACATTTTTGAGAAAATTATTAAAATTTTCAATATGACAACGTAACGTTAACAAAATCTGTGAAGTACCTGTGGATCTAAAATGCTCACTATACCCCTAGATAGAAGCCTTAAGGGGTCTAGTTTCCAAAATGGTGTCACTTGTGAGGGATTTCTTCTGTTTAGGTACCTTAGCGGACCTGTAAATGCAACATGGTGCCCGCAATCTATTTCAGCCAAATTTGCTTTCCAAAATTCAAATATTGCTCCTTCTGTTCCGAGCCCTCCAATTTGTCCAAACAGAGGTTTCTGACCACATGTGGGGTATCGGCGCGCTCATAAGAAAGTGGGGAACAAGTTTTGGGGTCCATTTTGTTGTGTTATTTCTTCTAAAAGTGAATAAATTTGGGTTAGAGCAACATTTTTAGGTAAAATTTAATTTTTGCTTTTTTTCATTCCACATTGCTTTTGTTCATGTGAAGCACCTGAAGGGTTAATAAACTTCTTGAATGTGGTTTTGAGTACTTTGGGGGGTGCAGTTTTTATAATGGTGTCACTTTTGGGTATTTTCTGTCATCTAGGCCTATTGAAGTCACTTCAAATGTAATGTGGTCCCTAAAAAAATGGTTTTGTAAATTTTGATGTAAAAATGAGAAATCGCTGATAAACTTTGAACCCCTCTAACTTCCTAACAAAAAAAATTTTGTTTCCAAAATTGTGCTGATGTAAAGTAGACAAGTGGGAAATGTTATTTATTAACTATTTTGTGTCACAGAAATCTCTTGTTTAACGGTATAAAAATTCAAAAGTTGAAAATTGCTAAATTTTCAAAATTTTTGCCAATATTCAATTTTTTTCATAAACGCAAAAAATATTGTCCTAAATTTGGTACTAACATGAAGTCCAATATGTGACGAAAAAACAATCTCAGAATCACCGGGATCCGTTGAAGCGTTCCAGAGTTATAACCTCATGAAGTGACACTGGTCAGAATTGCAAAATTTGGTCTGGTCATTAAGGTGAAAATTAGCTCCGTCACTAAACGGTTAAACAAACATCCCTATGACATATTGGCTAAATGCAAAGTGAATGTATACAGTGGCATGCTTAGCATAGGTTTGCATGGCTGCTACAACATAAGTGGTACACTAGAATAACAAGGAACATTGATAAAAGAATATCCTACTGGGTTACAAATACTTAACGTGGCACTGAGTGTGAATCTGATCCCCTTTCATTTAGGATGTTACAATATTGTCTAGATTTAAAGTGTGAAAAAATGCTACAAAAGTAGTGTTTTGTTGAAGAAGAGCATGAAATATACTGCACCTTTGTTTTCCTTTGAAAATCCACTTGTAAACCCAAAACTATTAAGACTCTTTTTTCACTTTTCTGATTTCCAAATGCCGTTTTTTATTCACTTGCTCAACGACTTAAAAAAAATAAGAAATGTGTTTAATTTTTTTTAAATGCAAGGATGAAACTGTGAAGAACTTAAGTGATTACTTAAGAAAATAGAAATAAAAATCACATAATGAATACCATTAAGTAAAGGTGATTCACTGAATTTGGCTGATTTCAGTTTGCTTGCAAATGATTTGCGCACCTCTTACTAAATGGGTGCAATTTGTAAAACCTTGAACTATATCTGTTATGAAGCCTCTTTACTTCATAATTACAGAACAAGCTCCACTTTTTCATGCAATTGAGTCAAATTGTTAATGCAAGTTCCTTCAATCTCAGTAAATGTATTTCATAAAAACAACTCCAAATGCTCAAATTGCATCAATTTAGTGTTTGCGGGTCTCCAAACTTCTTGTAATTATCCCCACATACAGCCAGCCATCTTGTTATACTGTCTACTATTTTTCTTCAGAAGAGTTGACTTTTCTGATCTATCTTCTTTGCAGGTATTAATGTCAAAAAAAGACGAGTGAATATATTCGAATGGAATTTAATTCTCTAAAAAAAAAGGTTCGCTTTGGTGTAAATTCAACAAATTGATGTCCGCTGCACTTCATTTTTCTGAACTGTAAAGGGCTATCAAAAGGTTAAAAATGTTAAAAGATCCTTACACTCACCACTCACCTCTCTGCCTGCTTATTGCTGCACGTGATGAAATCCTTTGGAGTTTGCACACTAGGCTGAGACTTCCAGATCTGAAGAGAACTGAGACAGTTCTGTGCTTGCATGAGTAAGGTCATGGAATTGTGACCTTTGACGCACTTGTTGGAACCCTCCCGGCTTCATCAGACCCGGAAGTCCTGGGTAGAGATGAGCGAACCTGAGGTTTGAGGTTCGAGGTTTGGGTTCGGAAACTGACTTCCAAAAAAAACAAATTTCGGGTTCGAGCGAGTGACGAGTGCGAACCACTCAAGTGAACAGCGCTGTGCTTGGGTATGAGTGATGCTCAGCCCTGTGCGAGCCGCGAGCAGTGTTTGATCGGCTCATATTTGGCGTAAAATCAGCGTGATCAGATGTAGTGTACACACACAACCCCCCTAAAAAAAATTTCAGAAACACCACTCACCCTGCCCCGAAAGTGTTTTGCTAATTGCCCATAACCAAAACAATTCAGGGGCAGGGTAGGCAGGGTTTATAATTTTTTTTTGTGGAGGGTTGTGTGTGCGCACACATCTGATCATGCTGATTATATCCCTAATGTAACCCAATCAAACACTGCACGTGGCTCTCACAGGGTTGAGCATCACTCATACCCAAGCACAGCGCTACTCACTTGAGTGGTTCGTACTCGTCACCTCGAACCCAAACCTTGTTTTTTTGGAAGTCTGTTTCTAAACCTGAACCTCAAGTTCGCTCATCTCTAGTCCTAGGATTTCAGTGCGAGGGTCAATTATTATAATGTGTGGTGGGTAGAGATGAGCGAACCTGAGATTCGGTTTTCAAACCGAACACCAAATTTAAAGATCAAGGTTCGGGTTTGGAGTTCGAATGCTTTACATGTGAACAAAACTCGCACTAGCAAAGCTGTTAACAATGAAGTAAACCAATTCTGTAGTGGCCGCGCTCCCCGTAGTAATGATTTTAAAAACTCTTGCTTTTAAAATCATTACTACGGGGAGCGCGGCCACTACAGAATTGGTTTACTTGGTTTACTTCATTTTTAACTTTTTCACCTGTGGGAATCCGAGGCAGGACCAAACACAGAATCAATTCAAGGCAAGCAGCAGACCCGGATAAGGAGACTTTGGAAAAGTCATATATGCCTGAAGTTTTGTAGCAAAAGGTGAGTGCATAAAACTTCAGTAAAAAAAGGGCACCAGAGAGCCGCTTTGATAACGCGCTGAGATTGGCGCCGCGTGTTTGTTTTTTATTATATACCCTGCAGGGAATCACCTTACTAGCAAAGCTGTGCTCAGGTACGCTAGGTGCTCAGCCCTGTGGAAGCCGCATGCAGTGTTTGAACAGCACACACTTGGGGTAATAACAGTGTGATCACATGTAGTGTGCAACAAAAAAAAGGTTGCAAAAGCCCTTCCCTTTTAAGTGATATGCTTATGGCTGGCTGTATGTGGGCAGAGACTCAAATTGCCAATCAGTGACTTGATCCGGGGTTTGGGTCAACCTCGTTTGCTGCCGGTGAACCGAGCTTCAATGGACCCGCTCATCTCTATGTGAGGACCAGATGGATGACCGTGATGAGCAGAGTGGCTCAGAATGTGAGTAGTGAAGTGAGTATAAGGAACATTTTTATTGTCTACATCTTACATTTATTAAGCTCTGGAGTCTGGTGAGACCCCAGGGCATAACAAGGGGTATAACATTCTTGGATGAAAAACTTCTCTATGAATAGATCTTCCTGGGAAAAACAATGCAAATTAAATTTTTTTCCTGAAATGGTTATATCTCATCTCTAATGTCAAATAAACTTGATTAAAAATCTCCAGCCAATGCTGTATACTGGGTGAACCACCATAAATTTTGATCTGGAGCTTGTATCCCTGTTCTTTATTGTATTTCCCAAAATGATACTTAGCCTCTTTTATAAACTAAGGAGCTAGGCTTTTAAAAGTTTCCTAAAGTTAATGTAGCAGCTAGAGTGTTTGCAGCTCGTCCTACCATAACAAAAAATCCAGTTCTACCTTAAACGGGACTTCCAGTTTAAGAAAAGTGGACTCCAAACAATCAGATGCTAGTAAAATAATACAAATAGTACTTACCTTCCCTGGGTTCAGATCTTATTCTGGAGTGACTCCCATCTTTTTGCCTCAGCTGCAGTGGTAATGTCATGTCAACTGCACACATCAGTGCCACAGCCAATCACTCAGCTAATGTGAATGCTAAGATTAGGCCTAGGGCTAGGAATTGGTTGAAGGGTTAGGCTTAGGTCTAGGGATACGATTATGGATATTGTTAGGCATAGAAGTCGGTTTAGGATAAAATGATTTAAAAAAAAATGTAACAAAAAAGTAAAGAAAATTATATATTTTTACATTTATGTGCCATTTTAACAAAATATGGAAAAAAATATAAGGTTAAAACAAAAAACATAATCACACCTGTATTTTCCTAAAAATACAACACGTTTGGGGGATAAGGTTTTCAGTATAGGATTGCTTCAAGTTAGAGAGTAACTTTTGGTGTTAATGCACTCCTCGAAAATTTTCCTTTTCAGCCCTAAAATGGTGCTATTCATGTAAGGTCCCTGGCTCCCTGCCTCTACTCTTATACTCACTTTTTGGTGTTTTCACCTTTTGTAATCTCCAGGTGACATTTTGTGACTGCAACTTCTGACTGGCCGTAAGTCAGAAGTTATGTCACAAGCTCCCAATGCAAGTCTATGAGAGCCAGAACGGGATCAGAATGGGGCTCTCATAGACTTCTACTGAAGAGTGACCTCTAGGATGCTCCATGAAACAGTGGAGCAAACCGGCAGGTAACAAGCTTCTGGAGACTGACAGGAGTGGTGCTGATAACAAATGAAGATGCTGGAGGTTGAAAAGAAGAGTAGAGACAGTGGACTACTAAGGCATGCAATGACACTGGCTCATACACCCACAACGAAGATGCTTTTTTACACTCTCACTCCCACGGTCGGCTCCAGGTTTTCATGGGTCCTGGGCAAAAGAGTCTCAGTGGGCCTCATGTACAGACAGACACGCACATACACAGATATGTACACAGACAAGCATATGTACATATATATATATATATACACACACATATATATACACATAAATATACACATATATATATATATATATATAGTATATATATATATGAGAAATTGAGAAAAATACATATAAACAGACATCTGTACACAGTCATATAAACTGACATACATAGATATACACATCATACATGCACACAGTAACATTACAGCCTCACTCATCTTCCCCCGCTTACATCACAGGAGGGTCTGGGGCAAATGCATCACAGGGGAGGCTTGGGGCATACACATTACTAGGGTGGGGGCATACAGCTTTGAGGAGCATACAGCAATGGAAGGGGAACATACAGCTCTGGGGGGCATACAGCAATGGAAGGGGAACATAGAGCTTGAGAGGGGGCATTCAGCTCCGAGGGACATACAGCTCTGGGTGGGGGCATATACCTTACTGGGTTGGGGGCATACAGCTCTGGGGGGGATACAGCATTGGAAGGGAAACATACAGCTCTGGTGGGGCATATAGCAATGGGGGAACATACACTTCTTGAGGGGCATACAGCTCTGGGGTGGACATACAGCTCTGGGGTGTATACAGCATTGGGGGAGGGGAAAATACAGCTATGGAGGGGTATATAGAACTGGAGTGGGCATACAGCTCTTGGGGCATACAATATTGGGGTGCGGGTATTCAGCACTGAAGTGGGGGGCATAAAGCTATGGAATAGTATACAGCACTGGGGTGGGGGGCATACAGCTCTGAAGGGGTATACAGCATTAGGATGGTTGGGAATTCAGCACTAGGTGGGGGCTTATACAGCTCTGGAGGGGTATGCAGCACTGTGGTGAGGGCCATACAGCTCTGGAGGGATTTACAGCATTGGGGTGGAGGGGGGCATTCATCACTGGGGTGGGGGGCATACTGCTCAGGGGGGCATCCAACACTGGGGTGGGGTGCATATGTAGCATCCCACGGTGCCTTAGGGTACTCGTCACCGGGACAGTGGTTCCTTGGGGTAGCTGTGACTGGCCTGACCCAGTTCCGTGACCCCGTCGGCTACATGAAAAACAAACAACAAACAAACCAAACAAGTGTCCAGTACAGATGGGGATGGAAGGAGGGAACGGGTATGCTTCGCAGCGCCACCCGTGGTATGCGGCCAGGTTAGGGCAGGTGTTAGGTGCAGTCGAAATGGTGTCGCTCCCCACGGGCGGAGCAGGGAACCCCGGGAGGTTGGTGAGAACAGGAGCGGCAGTCCACGGGAGCACCGGAGTGCAGGGTGGCGGTAGTTAGTCACAGAGTCACCAGATGCGTGTTGCAGTCACTTTATTTACTGGCTCAGGTGGTATCGGACCCGGGGTGCTGGTCCTCACCGTCAGAGACTCCGGTCGATCATGGGCAGGTCAGAGGCTGGATCCGGTTTAGTAATCTGTGGCCTTTCTCCTCCATGCACAACTCTGTACTCTCCCCCAGTCCTGACCCGTACAGGCCGGCAGCCTGGGTCTCTCGTGGCAAGACCTCTGTCCCACCTCCCAGGTTCCCTCTCTGCTGCCGTGCCGTGGCCACCCAAACTGGGGCTCTGTATCTCTCTTGTGCTCAGTCCATGCTCTGGCGACTACTGTCTTTAAGTCCACGATTACAGGTGCTGGGTCCCGTCTCTCTAGATGTTACTGGCCCCGACTTGGCTGTGTTGTCTCTATGGTGTTACATCCAGACAGCTCTGTTCTGCCTCCCTGAGGGCCTGACAGTAACCCTCAGGGAGCTACACACCGTGCGTCTGCTCTGTCTCGTGTCCAAGCTGTTCTCCCTCACTAGAAGTGAAACTGCTTTGTTTTCTACTCCTAACTGCCCATGCCCCCACCTTTGCAAGTTGCTATGGCAACCACTCTTGATCTAATTAGTGGAGGCCACCTGGCGTCTGCCAGGAACTGTGTGTAGAAAGTTAACCCTTTCCTAGTGACTGCTTCTCCTGGCTGTATGGTGGTGTGTGTAAACTTACCGGACCAACCTCTCCCTGACCGGGAAGGATATAATGATATACCCTGTAGTGACCAGTCTCAGGGGCGCTACACATGTGGCGCCCCTGGGCTTCAGGCGCCACAGGGTATTACACCACTTTTCAGGGGTAATATCTTTCCCGGGTTAGGAGAGGATTAACCTGCCAGTGCCTTCACAAAACACACACATACAACAGTAGTAAGGTGCCTTCCCACAGGGGGTTGGACTAGGGCAGACAGGATAGTTAGCCTTCACGAAGCATGGGACTTTTCCAGTCACTAGGACAACCACTGGGGGCGGGCACCACATAGGGTAGAAGTAGGCACAACCAACACACTTAGAGCAGAACCTTCCTGGGCACAACTAGGGATAACATCTAGCACTGACAACAGGAGTTAGTGTTTCTCTCTCTCTGTGGGCCCGTGGCTTGGAGCAGGAGGCTCGGCCCAGGTTCCAGCAACCAAGGGACACTTAACTAAAAGACTTTCACGGGCACCGGCAGTGACCGCCGACTATCCGGGATCAGCTGGAGCCCATCATGGCAGAGATCGGTACTCTGGGGCAGTGCCTGAACTACTTGTGAGTAAAAGACCTGGAACTGCATCCCGTGTCTCTGTCTCTCCATTACCGGCGCCGTCGCCCAGCGCTGCAGCGCCAACTGGGACTATCACCACCCCTGTCCTCCATCATCCTTCCCGGTGTAACCCCTCTCCACCTGTGGGGAGCGACACTATCCCAGCTGCGACCCTCGCCATCAGCCCCGGAGAGCAGCACCTGCAGTGGTAGCCCATCCCTGGCCGCGTACCACAGGTGGCGTCACAGTCTTAAAAAGACTTTCCTAACCACCAACTACCACCTCCATCCTTCCTACCACCCTCCACCCTCCTTCCTGTACGCCTCGGGGCAACGGAACCAGGCCAGGCCACCTAGTGACGACGCAGAGGATCTGCACCCCCAGCCCAGCAACGAGTAGGTCAAAATGCTACACATACAGCTCTGGAGGAGTAGACAGCACTGGATTGGGAAACAGACAGCTCTTGGGGGTATACAGTTTTGGGGTTGGGGGACATCCAGCACTGTGGTGGGGGCATACAGCTTTGGAGGGGTATACAGCACTCCTGTGGGAGACATACAGCTCTGGAGGGGTAAACAGCATTGAGGAGGAGACACTCAGCACTGGGGTGGGGAGGCATACAGCTCTGGGGGAGCATTCAGCACTGCGTTTGGGTGGCATACATCTCTGAGGGGACAGTCAGCACTGGGATGGGGCAGCATACAGCTCTGTGGGGCATACAGTTTTAGTGGGACACTGGCACTGCGGCTGCTTTCTCTTCATCTGTGGGACAGGTGTGCACCACTCGCTAGCTCTGCCCACAGATGAACACTGCATGCACGTAAGTATTTAAAGGGCAAGCAGCCAGCAAAGTGTGGCTGCCAGCTCCAGCACTGTGGTCTCCGTAGCTCAGCCCGGGGACCACAGAATATATCACCACCTCTGCCAACTGCAAGTAAGCCCCCCTGATATCACAACTGTGGTAAGATTCTTGCCATGTGCATCAACCTGCAGAAGTTTTACTTGTGCAATCCTCTTCTGCAAACTGTTGTTCTGCAGAAAATGTAATGTATTTATTGTATGTGCCTGTCATGTGGCATGTGCAAATTTGTGTGCTTGAACAAAATGTTTACAGGGGTTGTCCAGATGTAGAACAAAAGTATGTAATCACTAGGGTGAGGTGTGCACACTGTCAAGATTTCTTAGTATACTCAATGGAAGTGGGCGGTCACAGGGCTGCATATACATTATGTGATTAGCACATAGCATGACTGCAGACTTTTTTCCCCAAGCCTGGACACACAATAAGTTATCATTAACATCATGCGCTATTATTATATGGAGAGATGGAGGGTCACTATTATTATATGGAGAGACGGAGGGTCACTAATATTATGTGGAGAGACAAAGTGGACGTGGGCACAATTACCAGGCGGAGGCTCCAAATGTGCACTTGTCGTGGGCGGAGGGGAAGCGCTCGCCACGCTCGGGTCCGGGGCTTCTGCTGCTGCTGCTCGGTGGCTCGAGCGGTTGGACTGGACACAGGGACTCGAGCAGCGCTCCTCACCCGTGAGTGCAATGGGGATGGTATGTTTAGGGAGATTGTTCATGACGCCACCCACGGGTCGTGGTGATAATGGCACCACCGCTGCTGGTAACGGGGATCCGGGGAGAGAAGGTAGGGTGCAGCTGAGATGTTGTCCCCTCCATGGGCAGGAGTTGGTGATCTTAGGGCCCGGTGGTGATACGGGGAGGCCGGATGGCTGGGGTGCAGGGATTGCGCGGCGCGGTGCCGGACGGCACTGGTGCACTCACTCAGACAATCACTGACAGAGTCGTAGGTAAACCAAAATAGCCAGATGGACGGGTCCCGCAGCCGGCTGCAGTGTTGCTGTTGTGCTCTCCCCGGACGGCTGATGGTGGCTGTCTTTCCCTGCACCTTTGAGAATGTTCTTGACTCCTGTGGTTGCCCACCGGTAGTCCGCTCCCCGGCGTATAGGTGCCGTAGGAGCCCGTTTTGCCCGCAGGCGCTGGCCCTTGGATCTCTAGCCTGTGGCAGTGGCTGTATATCCTCTCTGGGTGGACGGTTGCCTTCAATCGGGACTTTAGTAGTTGAGAAACCCCTGGGGTTTCTGTCACATTCGGATTTGACTATTGACGGCAGCTCCAAGCCTGGTCGAGGTCCGATGGCCCTGCCTGTGTGCTTAGCTTCACTCCGTTCCCCGGTCCGGTACCGGCGGGCCGACGCCCGACCCTGGTCCTTACGTCTCTGCGGAGTTCCACCAACTCCTGCAGACGGCCACCACTGTCTGCCAACCTTGCTGTCAGTGTCTGGCCTCCAACCCAGACACTTGCAGTACGTGACCTCTCACTTTCACCTCCTTAACTAAACTGTCTGCTTTTCCCGCCTCCAGGCCTGTGAACTCCTCGGTGGGTGGGGCCAACCACCTGGCTCCGCCCCACCTGGTGTGGACATCAGCCCCTGGAGGGAGGCAACAAGGGTTTTTGGTTTGGCTGGTGTGACTGCCTAGGGTGGGGGTGTGTGTGTTGCTATGTATGTGACTACCTGGCTAGTCCAGGGCGTCACACACTGTTAGGGTCTGTCCGCGCATTGTGTATTTTCTTGCGTTTTGGTTGCACAGTGTCAGTGACAAAATGCATGCATTTGCTTTCACAACAAGGTCTATGAGAAATCAGAAATTCCATGCGCACGTTGCTTTTTTCGGCAGCGTTTTGTTTGACAAATATTTGTCAAAATCGTTACCCAAAGAAAACAGCATGTCACTTCTTCATTGTGTTTTGTGAACATTTTCTACCCATTCACTTCTCAATCTCAAAATACACTTTCCAGAACGCAATGAAAGCACAAGGAAAACGCGCTCAAAACGCATGCATTTTGACCGCGATTTTTTTTTGTCAAACAGTGTTTACATTTGTGAAAATGCTGCAGTTTTGTTGTCAAGCCAGAATGCAGCGTGCGCACATAGCCCTATTAATGTTTTGAAGTACAATTACTGTAGAGAAGGTGCTGGAAAAGTGATGTACCAAACATGTCTGTAAGTTACATTTTGACAAGACAAGTCCTGGAAGAAGTCATCAATGTGTTCTGGATCAGATGGAGAGGAAAAGGGAAAATGAACAATTATAATCAGAGATGTCACATGTGAGTTTCTGGATTTCTCTGTACTGTATACTTTCAAGATCTGCAGCAAAAGCCTGTATATAGCTTATATTTACCACTATATAGTCAATGTTTGATGGTAATATTTGTGTTATATAGAACTGCAGGAGATATCTATTACATTATTTGTACTCAAAATATCAGCGTTATCTATGGTGTTACATTGAACTGCAGGAATCATCTACTATACTATATGCACTCAGAGACTTATCACTGTTATCTGTGATGTTACATAGGTGACATCTATTACATTACATACTCACTGTTTTTGACATTTTATGTTTGGTGTTACATTTTTTTTGTGGGAGGGGATGCTACTTCAGTTTGCACAACGATTTGTATAGCCATTACAAAGCTGTTTTAATGTATTTAAATGGATTCTGTCAGCAGCTTTTTGCTATGTAATCTGAAGACATCAGAAGATGGGGCAGCGACACCAACGCGACACTTATTAGCCTGTGTGAATAACTTAAAATGAAGGTTTTATCACCAGGAAATTATCACTGCCCAGACTACAGCTCATGTGCCTGCCAGAATGACGATGCCCCCTCCTCTTATAAACAGCTCACTGTCAATAGACAATGTACACAGAAAGCTGGGGTACTTTCTGAGCTTTGCTACATCTAAAAGTCCAGCTTGTGTCACAACTTGTGCACCCAGTAAACTAAGTGATCCGTCACTGCAATCAGGGTTTCTTATCCTTTGTTATGCTGCTCTCAGATGAGGAAAATCTGAGATGAGGTATCAAAAACCTGGTGACAGGTTCCCTTTAACCCCTTCACCCCCTGGTGATTTTCCATTTTTCATTTTAGTTTTTTCCTCCCCATATTCCAAGAGCCATAACTTTTTTACTTTTCCGTCAATATTGCCAATTGTTTTTTGTGGGACATGTTGTACTTTTGAATAAAATAATTTGTTTTACCAAATAGTGTAATGGAAAATGGGAAAAAAAAATCCAAGTGCAGTGAAATTGCAAAAAAAGTGGAATTGCATGATTGTTTTTCTGGTTTTTCATTCACCTTGTTCACAATATGGTAAAACTAAGGTGTCAGTATGATGCCTCAAATCGGTATGAGTTCGTAGATACCGAACTTGTATACTTTTACTTTTATCTATGGGGTTAAAAAAATGTCAGAAGTTTGACCAAAAAAGAATTGCGCTTTTGGCGCCAATATCCAAGACCTGTACTGTTCTCATTTTTCAAGATCTGGGACTCAGTAACAGCTTATTTCAGCTTATTGTGTCTTCAGCTGATGTTTTTAATTATAACAGTTTTGTACAGATGCTACATATTCATCGCCGTTATTGCATTTTAAAAATTATTTTGCACCGACCAAAAAGCCTAATTTTGGCATTTGGAATTTTTTTCTCGTCCCGCCTACAAACATGTGTATATTTTTTAGTTTTAGTTTGTTTTATTTTCAATGGGGCAAATGGGGGGGTGATTTGAACTTTTTTTTTTTTTTTTTTTATTTTTTCATATTATTTCAAAAATGTTTTTTTTACATTTTTTATTTATTTTACTAGTCCCCCTAGAGGACTTTATCACTGCACAGTCCGATCGTCTATTCATTTCTTCTGAGCAGCGCAGCATCGCTCTGATCAGCAGAAATGCAGCATTCCTGTGAGTCTCAGGGCTGCCAATGGCGGTGGAGAATGGCGCGATCCCCACTGCGGCCTTTTAAATCGTGCTGTCAATTACTGATCCACCCATGCCTGTTAACCGCACATCTGATGATCGGATCAGCAGACAGGTGCGAGTATTATCGCGGGCTCACCACCGGAGCCCGCGGTAACCAGAGGGACATGATCTAGGATGCATACAGTATATACGTCCAAGGTTTTGAAGAGGTTAAAAGGCTATTCATATTTCGTAAAAAGATTACAGGGTCATGCCTTCTGTTTCTGATTGAGCACTCCTGCTCTTCAGCCTTAGCCTATTTTAATTCTCCATTTGCAAGTCCCTGTCTGCCCATAATTTGTAGGGTTTTTAACCCAAAGAGAGGCATTAGTTTGATAGCGATCGAACAAAAGGAGGTTGCCTTACCATTGGCTGTTGGGCTCACATAAAACTGGCCAATTTTGTGTGCTAAGTCACTCAATTTTTACATGTTTTTTTATAGCAGTAATGTATGTCTGTATTCCCATATTCATAGTACTACAGAGTGCAATTGTCTCCTTTTTGTTACAATATCTCAAGTATGACTGAAAATTGTAATGAGCTGTAAATTGCAAAAGTATTTGCTTTTACAAGCACTATCCGACAATATTCATCTATGAAAATGGGAATACTGCATTAAAGGGGTATCTTAAGGCTCATGGGTTTCAGCACAAACTTTGGCCCCCAACTACATAAGTAGTTTATGGTAGTAATGATGAACCATATGCGGCTCCTCAGAGTCCCAGGATCACTAAATATAAAGGTTTAGTACTATTGGTTTAGTAGTAGTCCACCGACTACTGATAGTGAAAGTCCACCCAAATGGAGAAGAGAATAACCACGGCACTCCAAAGTGCCGCTGTTATTGTCTTCCTCAGGGTCCAAGGCCTTTGTTAATTGAAGCTTCTGTTCCACTTATAGTTTCACAGCTATATATATTATATAATGACTGTTTTTTTTTTTAAGCATTACACATTTTTTGATTGGCCAAAAGAGTAATTTCATAGAAAAAAAACAAAAAACAGTTTCTAATATACCAACTATGTATAAATGAATGTGTTTAATGAAAACCATATGTGATCTTTTTCTTTCTATTTCGGGCTGTGTCACATGAATCTTTTTTTGCACTTTTGGAAAACATGATTAGAAACGGATTCAGAAATTATAATGTTTCTTGGTTTACAGTTTCAGAAATCCGATATATGTTAATGAAAGCTGATGAATGATGCTCGATTGATCATATTATTACTGATTCCAGTTCTTTTAGGTCAAAATCTGTAAAATAATAAGGTTAAAATAAAGAGGTTAAAAGAGGTCAATGAAAAACGCAACACATGATTTCCCAGTCTCATTTTGTTGGTGGATTTTACAATAAATGCAATTGTTCTGTTTCTATCCCTGTGCAGTGACGGTACCCAGCTGTTACTATTGTGGAGGCGTTTTCTGATGTCGCATCAATAAATGACAAAATTTGTTGCCGTTATTCTTTATTTTTGGTTGCTGTCCATGGCATTCCAGTTTCTAATTTGTAATTCTGCTTAGTTTTCTTAGTTTTACACTCAAGCAGATGCATCGTACATGTTTTTCTGTATTACTTGTGCTGTACCTTCCTATCCATCAAGCATATTATTATATTTCTCAATAAATACTTTCTTACAATTGTAAGATGCTTTGAACTTAAAGGAGGTCTTGTTATCAGTTAGTTATTAAAGGGATGGTTCACAACTTAGCATTACTAGCCACATCAATAAAGTGTTAAGAAAAAAAGCTTCTCTCAAATACCTTGTGTTGGCAATAGTGCCTCTAAGCAGCGCTATTGCGGTCTGCTCATCCCCATTGCGTGATCCTCACGCTCCGTGACCTCTGAGATCCGAAGATGTTATGTCAACTTCTAGTTGACCTGACATCACCGAGGCAGGCCTCAGTCTTCCTGAGTGACTAGGCTGTGGGCGGAGTTTCACCACTTGTCACAGACCAGTATCCTGCACGCTCTCTCCTTCGCTGCAGAGCGCCGCAGTGAGGAGTGATGCTGGGCTGTGATATGCGGGAAAACTCTGCCCACAGTCCAGTCACTCAGGGAGACTGGGGCCAGCCTTGAGGTGTCAGGTCAACTGGAAGTTAACATGATATCACCGGATCTGAGAGGTCACGGAGCCTGGGGGTCACGTGATCAGGATGAGTGGACCGCAATAGCACCGGTCAGATGCACTATTGCCAACACAAGGTATTTGAGAGAAGCCTTGTATCTGAATGTTATAGCGATGTGGCCAGTAATGCTTCGTAGTGAACTACCCCTTTAAGACACAATCGCGTTATTGGTTACATACATTTAAGACCCTGACTCATCAAAGCTTCTATGCCAGAAAAGTGAAATAAAAAAGCTTTGAAAAGTTGTAAAATGTTTGTGCAATAAACAGCAATGCAAAAGTGTTGCAACTTTTAGCAGTTTCACTCCTTTTTGTCTAGCTCCAAAACAGTGGGTAAATCTGGATCAGGATGGCAGCGTGATGAGGTGTAGAGACCGCACTCATCAAAATCATTACAAAGGGTGGTGTACTGTTAAAGAATCAGGTTTCTCGCACTCCACCTTACCAATTCATCAAACCTGACTGATGTGTCCACGTGCTGCTCTTGATAAATTGGTGCTAGAGATAAGCAAACCTGAACTGAACATTGGGTGTCTGGGGCTTGGACCCAAATATGTTTTTTTTTTTTCAAAAACGTCTTTATCAGAGTTTGAGTGCTGTTTGTATGTTAACCACTCGATCGAGCATCAAGCTGCTCGGGTACACTCCATGCTCGACCCAGTGAGAGCCACTTATAGTCTCTGAATAATTTTGGATGTAGTGTGTCCAAAAAACTCCCACAAAACACCCAACCTCCCTCTCCCGGAAATGCTCTGTTTATGGCTGCCTGTATGTGGGTGGAGAGCCAAACTGCCCAATTATTGACTTCCATTATACTCATTGCTCAAGTGAAGCCCAGTAGTTCGGGTCCCCATTCACTTTCATGGGGTTTGGGGTCTGGGAAGTTCAGTGGCAATACGGTTTGGAAAAAAGTTTCCTGTCCAGCATCACGTCCAAAGATGATTTAATTTAAAATTTAATTTTATTTCAAAGAAACATAAAACTAACAAAGCGTTAGATAGACATCCAGAAAAGATAAAAAAAAAGTCTTACGCGTTTCAAGCCGGTGTGGCTCTTAATCTTAGACATATGCTGTTTGAATGAAACACAATATGTATAGAAAATACCTGATCCCTCCCTTGAACATCATATCCGGTTCAAACACACACAGGTTATACTAATCAAACTGTTGGAGTAGCAACAACAGAACATTATGACCAATAGATCTCTGCAAGTCATTTAACCCATCATAAGCCATTAGACATAGTATATTCACATAAAAAATCAGCCAGGTCTTGTTATGTTGAAAAAACACATTGAGATTATCAGTCAGTTTTCCCACTAAAGGATTAATAAAATAACATGATATGCCATATTTCATAATATTCCATATGTATATATATATATATATATATATATATATATATATATATATATATATATATATATATATATATATATATATATATATATATATATATATAAAAATAAATAAAATGCCAGGAGATAATAAATGAAAAATTCATTAGAACTACAGCTAATATAATTAATATATGTACATGAGATCACTTCTGATATTCATACCCGTTGGCATGCAGGAATTATATGTTAGGATCCATTTGGCCTCCTTATCTCGCAGCATATGAGTGCAGTCACCCCTTCTTCTAGGGAGCGGAATTTGTTCAAAGGCGTTCACCCGGAGGAAACTAACGTCACCATTATGGTCATACAAAAAATGTCTCGATGCTCCTGACAAGTTCCTGGAGGTAGGCTTTGAGATGTCATACAAATGCTGCAAACCGTATTACCATTCCACTCCTGAACACAGAGCCCTTCTCCCTGCACCGTCCTGGACAAAGGAACCAGTTGCATTACTTACCGGGTGAGCTGAAAAAAACTTTTTTACCTTTATTGTCTGGGAAGTTCAGGTTTAGTCTGGGTCCCAAAACAAACTTTTAACTAAAGTCTGGCTGAACCCAGGGAACCTAAGTATCCACAGATCCGCTCATCTCTAATTATGACCTTACCTTTTAGGATAGTTTTGGTGTATTATTTTATGTCAGCATGCTTTAAGGATTGCAGATTCCGCTATACAAATCTGAAGAATACGATTTCTGATATGCATCTTTATTATCACCTTCTTTGTTATGATTCCATTATTCAAGACTTAGGCTATGTGCGCACAGTGCGTTTTTGCGCGTTTTTCAGGTGCGTTTTTGGCCTTAAAACTGCAGGACTTTGCTTCCCCAGCAAAGTCTATGAGTTTTCATTTTTGCTGTCCGCACACATCTGTTTTTTTTACCTGCGTTTTTGAGTTAAAAAAAAAAAATGGACATGTCAGTTCTTTCCTGCGTTTTTCTGCGTTTTCCGCCCATGCAATGCATTTGAAAAACGCAGCAAAACGCAGAGATCAAAAACGCAGCAAAACGCAGCCAAAAATGCACCAAATCGCGGTAAAAACGCATGCGTTTTTTGATGCGTTTTTTCGACGCAGGTGCGTTTTTGTGCGTTTTTAGCGGCCAAAACGCACAAAAACGCAGCGTCAAAAAGACGCAGTGTGCGAACCTAGCCTTATAATACTATACGTTGAATAAGAATTTCCAAATAAGTAATAATAGTTAAGACCATGTGAAATATATGATATATATCAATAATGAAATTAAAAAAATAGAATATTCACCTAAATAATGGTCTAAATATTGAGCGAGAAGCACAGAGCAACCAATCGGATTGACAACATGCATGTGAGAGAAAGTGACGTGGGGTTAAGAGTTTCTCAGGTTTGCTCTTGAACTATCACATCAGGTCATGTTGTGGGGCTTTTCTTAATCATGCACAGGTGAGTTAATCTGTTTGGCTTAGTCAGTAATTACTCCTCATGATCCCACCAAAGGAAATCCTTAAAAGTTGACCTGTTGGGCATGTTTAATGACTAAAGTTGAGAAACTTTAGTTTAGAGTTCTCACCAGTAACCTGATCTTTAACCTCTCCCTCTATTACTTTCCCTTCTCCATTGCCTTATGCTTCCTGCACTTTCAGTATCAACATGGGAAAAAAGAAAAAAAAAAAAATCACATTTTAGGTGCAGCAGTATAAAAATCCCCTGACCATAGCATTTATGAAGGAAAATAGTTTTATTAAACTTAGCATCTATAGGGAAGAACTTAGTTTTTGTGAGAACCAGAAAAATAATTCACTAAAAGTTAATGGGGAAAAAAGTATAATTAAGATAATGTAGATTAATGTATTAAACTATATTATCTATTTTACATCCCAACAATAAGACCACCCAAGGGCTCTGCTGATCCAAACTTGATTTATCACAAAACCATGTCAAGGGCCATGTTCAGTTCAGTAGAACTAAGGGCGTCCATCTATTGTGGCCATAATATTGAAGCTCAATAAATGGCACAGAGAAAATACCTCTGAAAGATGGTGCCTTATATTTGTTCTGTACAGTGATACAGGGATCCTACAAAGTGTCTGCCTACCAACTCAAGGCTAGAAAGTGTTTACCGGAAAAAATAGAAGATCATAGAGAAAATTAGGTCAGAGACATTAAAAATGAGGCTCCTCGGTAGTGGAAAAGTAATAACTATTTGCCTAACTAGGCAAGAAATTTATACCTAATCTGTGCACCCTGTAGTTTTGTAAGAAAATGTTGAAAAATGCAAAGTTGTATGTTATATTTTTGTTAATTTTTTAATGAACTATTTTATTATCCTAAAGCTAACCCTAACTCTAGTCTCAGCACTATCCTTAGTTAGGGATAGAAAAATTCTGTCAAAATTAAAAATATAATGTAATTAGGGATGATCAAATACCTCAAATATTCGGCTTCGCGAATATCCGACAAATAAGTCGCCTCTATGCGAATATTTGATGCGCAATGTAAGTCTATGTGAAGCCCGAATACCTTTGAATAGTTGTTATTCGGGTTTCCCATAGACTTACATTGTGCATCGAATATTCGCGAATATTCGAATAGCAGCGACCTATTCGGCAAATATTCGCGAAGCCGAATATTTGAGGTATTCGATCATCCCTAATTGTAATGTAAGGCTATGTGTCCACGGTAGAATGTTGCTGCGGATTTTTTTGCATGAAAATCCGCGACTTTCCTGGCAAATCCGCACCTTTTCAAAGGTGCGGATTTGCCGCGGATTTACCGCGGATTTTGGTGCGGATTTTTTTTTTTCCCAATTCTATAGCCAAAATCCGGATCAAAATCCGCAACAATAATTGACATGTTGCAGATTTTTCCGGATCAAAATCCGCAGCATGGGCACAGCATTTCCAAAATGCCATAGAAATGGCTGGGAAGTACCGCTGCTGCAGATTTTCGGAAAATCCGCGGCTTTTCCGCGAGAAATCCACGGCAAAATCCGCGCATTTTCCGCAGCGTGGACACATGGCCTTACTGTTTTGTTTAGTTTTACAGGGGATGTTTTTTTAAAAAAATTGGGACAGTTCACTCACAAGGTCATGGTCTCTCAGTGAAAAAAAATACAGTTGAGAATATGAAGTATTAATATATTAGTATTAGCACGTTAAGTATTTGCAGCAGAAACTTCTGCACCAAAAATGCATCTCTTGGCAGCAAAAATTCTGTGTTAAATAATAGCACTTTATTTGTTTTTGTTTTTTTGCAGGTATTATTTTTATGTAACTTTTCTTTATTCATTTCAATGAGTGGAAAGCATAGTTGCTCCTGTAAACTGCGGGACATCGGACTGATTCAGGTGCCAGTTTTTCACATACAAGTTTCATCTATGGTAGAACATATATATATATTATAGTCTGTGGGACTGTTTACATGCCTTTTTATTTTTGTAGACGGAGTGGTCTGCACAGAGTCACAGAGACATGTCCAATTGTAGGGTTTGCTCACACTGGCGTTTAAATCGGACAAGTCCAAACCGAAAACAATCGTATTGCACTCAGTCCAATATTATTCAATGAGGCAGAGCTGATCTGCAATTTTTTCCTCAGCTGTATTAACGGATGAGTGCTGGACCCCTTTAACTTAGCAAAGAATAGAATCATCAGTCATCGAATAGACGTTTTATACTGCTGCAACTACTATACTGTATCTTGCCTTCTCTTTGCTTTATAGTCATCTGTAAAAAGTTGTAACTATTTGTAATTCAACCCATGGTAGTAAAGTTATCACTTCAATATTCAAGTTACTACAAAAATATGTTCCACTTTTTGTTTTTTTATTATTTTTACATTTAGCAATATTTTCTACACTAATGGCGCAAATCGTTCACAGACCCTACAACTCCTACAGATCTCATGCAGTTAACCCCTTTACCCCGGGTGAGTTTCCGTTTTCGTTTTTTGTTCCCCTTCTTCCAAGAGCAGCAACTTTTTTATTTTCGGTCAATTTTGCTTATTTTTGTGGGATGAGTTATATTTTTGAATGAACCTATTAATTTAACCATATAGTGTACTGGAAAACGGGAAAAAAATCTAAGTGCGGTGAAATGACAAAAAAGGTGTAATTGTTTTTGGGATATTTTATTCACCATGTTCACTATAGGGTAAAACTGATGTGTCAGTATGATGCCTATGGTCGGTATGAGTTTGTAGATACCAAATATGTATACATTTACTTTTCTCTAAGAGGTTAAAAAAAATTCAGAAGTTAGGCTAAAAAAAAGAATGGTACTTTTTGCGTCATTTTCTAAGACCTGTAGTGTTCTCATTTTTTGGGATCTGGGGCTCAGTGATCGCTTATTTTTTGCATCTTGAGGTGACATTTTTAATTATATCATTTTTGTGGTACATTTTGATCACCTATTATTGCATATTTTAAAAAATTGGCAGCTACTAAAAAACGTATTTTTGGCGTTTGGAATTTTTTTTTCGATACGGTGTGTGGCAATCAGATGAAATGATTGTGTATTTTAATAGATCAGGCAGTTTTTAATGTGGCGATACCAAATGTGTGCATATTTTTTATTTTTTTAACAGTTTTATTTTCAATGGGGTGAATGGGGGTGATTTGAACTTTTAGGGTGTTTTTTTCCATTTTTTTATTTATTTTACTAGTCCCCCTAGGGGACTTGATGCCTGCACAGTCTGATCCCTTTTTCATTTCTGTTGATCAGAGCAGCATCGCTCTGATCAGGAGAAATACAGCGTTCCTGTGTGAGCCGACCGAGTGTCGGCTCACACAGGAAATACATCATGATAGCGACAGGAGTCATCACATAATTTGTCACTACCATGGCAACCAGAGATAGGGTCACTTTTATTTAATGCTATTCTTTATAGTTGTTACCAAGGGGTTGTGGCTTATATTATTTCCTAGAAGCATGTCTTTTGGCTACTCTGCATTATTATCCTGTCAGCAATGCCCTGTTGGTAAAGACCTTAAAAATTAATTGAATAAAAGGCTCATATATCTTCAACCGTATGGTGGATTAAAAAGAAATGAGGGGAGCAGCAGTAATAAAAAAAAAAGCTTACCACTTTTGACCTGTAAGGGATTCTCCTTAACAGAAAAGACCCGGATTCATCAAGACTGGTGTTCACTCCAGTCTTGATGAATCCGGGAACGTGTTGGAGTCAGATTAAGAAGCATGCACGTCTTAATGAATCTGATATGTCTGACAAGTGTGCACCTCAGGGCGTGTCACCACAAATCTTACTCCAGTCGGGGAATGAGGAACGATTTCAGACATAAGGTACGCTACAGCTTGTCATGTATTAGATGAGCTGTAACATTGTGCCCACGTTTCACCTCCGTTTTGCCTCAACCTTGCCTACTTCATCGAAGCTGGTTGAAACTAGTGTAAAAACATCAAAAAACACAAAATGTGTGCCTTGTGTAAAAAATGTTATGACTTTTCCAAGCAATATAATCTAGATTTTTGTGCAATCTCTTTGATGAATCAGGGCCTTAATTCTTCCTTGCTTTAGCCATTCTAGGTCTTGTAGATATTTTATTGTACAAATCACAAAGCTGGTAATCACAGAGCAGAAACTATGGTCTTATATATACTATTTAGGATAGGAAAGTTGTAGATTTAAAGGCATAGCTTCTTTCTTGTTGAAACAGCATCATTCTTTTCCAAAATCTGTGGAGTTATCTATCATGCTGATTTCAAGGAAAAGTACACTGACAGAAGATCAACCTGATTTATTAAAGGGGTAGTTCACTACTCACCATTAGTGGCCATATCGCTGTAAAACTCATAGGGAAGGCTTTTGTCAAATAGCTTGTGTAGCACATTCTACCTCTGAGCGGCGCTATTGCAGTCCACTCATCCTCATCAAGTGACCCCTTTGCTCCGTGAGCTATGAGATCCGCTGATATCACGTCAACTACTAGTTGACCCAATAACACTGAGGCTGGCCCCAGTGATTGGGCTGTGGGCGAGTTTCACCACTCGTCACAGCCCAACATCACAGTGCAGCATGTCACGCGAGCTCTCCTTCACTGCAGACTGCAGTAAGCAGGAGTATGCTGGGTTGTGACAAGCGGTGAAACTCTGCCCATAGCCCAGTCACTCAAGGAGACTGGGGCTGGCCTCGGTGATGTCGGGTCAACTGGAAGTTGACAGGACATCACCGGATCTCAGAAGTAACGGAGCCCTGGGGGTCACTTAATGGGAATGAGCGGACTGCAATAGTGCCACTCAGAGGCAGAATGTGCTACACAAGCTATTTGACAAAGGCCTTCCCTATGAGTTTTAGAGCGATGTGGCCCCTAATGGTGAGTAGTGAACAACCTCTTTAAGAATCATACACTTCTTAATAAATTAGACCCAATGCATGTTTTTTAAATGTATTGGTGAAAGCTTAGAAGTTGGAAATCATGGCGTAGAAAAAGCACGACACATAATATCTGACTAGTTCCTGGGGTAGTCGCAATTTTAAGTGTCATCTTGTAGCTTCATTTACAACAATGTACAGCAATAGAAAGAAACACAGCTTATTAGTGATCTCTTAAAGACCTTCTAATAGTAAAAAAATAATTGGTACAATGGTGAAGAATAGTTGACATTATATTTTTGTACGTACCATGCTTACGCTATTTTTTTTCCACCACTCCATCGTTAGTCATTTTGTTGTTTCCAAATATATAAATAATGTATTATATTGAATGAATGATATCAGACTTTAGTTCTATACTCAACAAGAAGTATTTAATGAGAACAAGCTATATATTATTTATGAAGGAGTGAGTCCTACTACACATGTGTAATTTGAACATGGTATTGGTCTTCCATTTGTTTACACAAAATCTAAAAAACACGTGTTCCAACTTGTAGAAAAGTAAACCATGTTACCATGTAATGCTCCAGAGGACCCGAGAAAATGCAGCACTCCCACAATAGAAAATACTGTGCCAACGCCAATGATATCCATCTAGAAGGCATTCATGGTCTTTACTGGTTACTACATGAAATATAAAATCTTAGATTTGTTTGTCATCTTATAACATGGCTAAATGATTACTCTACACATATACAGTATGACTATATCAGGGGAATGAAGTGAGAAATCCAAGTAAATCTAAGATTACAAAGAGCAGATTGTTTCCATTGTTATTGAGTTTCCACTGATTATGTGAAGTATAATGTTTTATATGCCTCAAATAAACAAAATCATAAAAAAAGTCATTGAGCTCCCGAGCATCATTGTAAAATCCCATAGTTCAGTAAAATCCCTGAGAAACTGATAATGAGATTAGAAAAGAAACTGACAGTTTAATCTCTCAGTCATAGCTCACCCCTCCATAGACACAGGGCAATATAATTGTTTCCAAGTAATGGGTGATCAAATTCTTAAGACAATATGTATTGATTTCAAATGTGCCACATACATACAGATAATTGCTTGGTTCAATGAATACGTTCACGTTACTAGCTAAAATTGTTGCACATAGGCAAGGATACTCAAATTCATTCATGTTACCTAAAAAATGTCCAGTCATTCTTTCCTGATAATTCCTTTATTCCCCTTTATAATTTCCTGCAGAAACAAGGGTTAGCAGAATGACTGTCACATCTACTGTTAGAAATCATTGGGCATTTGGTGATATGAAAGCCAAATGTTCAAATGGTTTTAAGTGGATGACAGCAGTCAACATACAGTTCATTGTTAGACTACATTCATACAAAAGTGATATATACAGTACATAAAAATCCAAAAAGGAGGCAGGACATCCAAAAAAGTGAAAAAAAATAAATAAATTAGGATCTTTTATTCACCAACACAGTATGCTGGTGTTGGTGAATAAAGAATCCATTCTTTTTAACTATTGAGTGCAATTTTGGACTTTTATGTCTTCGATAGGAAGCTTTGTCAGTCCAGGGTCCGGGGTAGGCTTGCATCCAATAAGGCAGTCTGTAAATAAATATATATATATATATATATATATATATATATATATATATATATATATATATATATATATATATATATATATATATACATATACAGCAGGCGAAATAAGTAGTTCTAAGTAAATATATTTCTAAATATGCTATAGACTTGAATGTCTCACCAGATGTCGATAACAGCTCATTCAATCCACAAAGGCACCGAAATGAAACCTTAGCTGTCCATAAATAATGTGTAATAATGAGAAATAACATGGGAACAAGTATTGAACACATGAAGAGAGAGGTGCAAAAAGCCATGGAAAATCATGACACCAGCTGAGATCTATCAGTAATTAGAAATCAATCCTGCTACTTTGTGAAAAATAATATTTGGTTTAACTGATGGCCTATAAAAAGTGTCTCATTATAAAGGTGCCATACAAGAAACATCTCATGATGGGTAAAACCAGGAAGCTGTCTGTCTCAAAACCATCGCATCCTTATTGTTACAAAATATACTGATGGCATTGGTTACAGAAGAATTCTTTAAACTACTGAAGGCACCAGTGAACACTGTTGGGAGCATAGTCCGGAAATGGAAAGAACATAATTTCATTATAAACCGGCTACAACCAGGTGCTCCCCGCAAGATTTCAGAGTAGTGAAAATAATTATCAGAAGAATCGTCCAAGAGGCAAGGACCATCCGTGGAGAGCTATGGAAAGACCTGGAATTAGCAGGTATAATTGTTTTGAAGAAAACAACAATTAATGAAGTCATCCACCATTGCTTTTAGGAACACTCACCACCCAAGACTTCCTTTTTGAACAAAAAGCATATTCAAACACATTTAGATTTTACTCAGCAACATTTAGGCAAGCCTGTGAAATACTGGGAGAATACAGTCTGGTCAGATTAGCTCAAAATTAAAGTCTAAGGATGCCATAATACACTATGTTTGGAGGTCAAGAGGCCCTGCATATCACCCCAAACATAGTTTTGAGGTGCAAACATTATGGTGTGGGGCTGTTTTTCATTATATGACACTGGCATACTTCATATAATTGAAGGAAGGATGAATAGACAAATGTACAGAGACATACTGCCATCTACCAGGCTGGTGAAGATGAAACGAGAGAGGATATTTCAGCAAGACAATAATCACAAATACACAGCCAAGGAAACTCAATTGGTTTCAAAGAAAGAAAATATAACTGTTTGAATGGCTTAGCCAATCACCTGACCTGACTCCAATAGAAAATTTATAGAAGGAACTAAACTTCAAAGTTCACAGAAGGTGTTAACAGGAGCTTCAAGATTTGAAGAGTGTACATGTGGAAGAATGGGCCAAAATCACACTTGAGCAATGCTTGCAACTAGTTTCTCCTTATAGGAGGCATTTTGAAGCGGTCATCACCAACAAATGCTTTTGTACAAAGTATCAAATATATTTCAGTAATTGTGTTCAATAATTTTTCCTGCGTCATTTCTCATTATCGCACACCACTTAAATAATTGACATATATGGTATGATTGAGTAAGAAATTCATGTCAATAGCACCTTTTGGAATATATATATATATATATATATATATATATATATATATATATATGACATATATTCCTGTTAAAAAGTAAAACCTACAATGGTCACAGAAATAACTTGAAACGGACAAAAGTAATTTTCAATTTAATTTTACTAAATATATATCAATGAATGAAAATAAGACATTGCTTTTGAATTGTGATTCAACCCACCCTGCCCAAAAACCCCCCAAACAAAACAAAAAAACAAACTAAAGGCCTGGAGAGAAATATTAAAAGATTCAAAATAATGTGACCATAGGGATATGTTAAACTAAGGCGTATCATGTAATTAGCATCACAGATGCTTACAAACCTGTTATCAGTAAATATATGTATTTGAAGAGTTAAAAGTAGTCACTGTGCTATTTTGTATCATTTTGTGTACCACACAGATCATGGACTAAAGTAAGCTAAGAAGAGAGAATATTAGAAAGAAATTAAAGATAAACATGTTAAAGGTAAAGGTCATAAGACCATTTCCGAACAGCTTGATGCTCTTGTTGCTACGGGTGCACATAGTATTCAGAGGTTTAAGGTCTATAGGACTGTAGTCAACCTCATTGGGTGTGGCTGCAAGTAAAAAATGATGACAATATGAAACATAATATGAATGGTAACCAAAAAGCCCAGAACAACTTCCGAGGAGATTAGAGGTGAACGCCAAGGTTAAGGTACACCAGTGTATCATCACACCATCCCATCCGTTGCTGTCTTGGCCAAAGTGGACTTCATGGAAGACGACCAAGGAGAAAACCACTGTTGAAAGGAAATCATAAAACAATGAAACTGGAATTTGCAAAAATGCATATTCACAAGCTACAGACTTTCTGGGATAATATCATTTAGATACGAGACAAAACAGGAGGTTTTTGGTAAGTCACATCATCTTAACGTTTACAGACTCAAAAATGAAGCTTACAAAGAAATGAACATTGCACCTACTACGAAACATAGAGGTGGCTTGGTTTTGTTTTGGGGCTGCTTTGCTGCTTTTGGCACGAGGTGTCTTGAATCTGTGCAGGGTTCAATGAAGTCTTAAGAATATTACGGCATTATGTTGTGAATGTGCTACCCAATGTAAGAAAGTCTGGTCTGTTTTGCAGGTCATGGAACATCTAGCAATGACTAAGGGGCACTTTGCAGGCTGCGACATCGCAGGCCGATGCTGCGATGCCGAGCGCGATAGTGCCCGCCCCCGTCGCAACTGCGATATCCTTGTGATAGCTGCCGTAGCGAACATTATCGCTACGACAGCTTCACATGGACTCACCTGTCCTGCGACCGTCGCTCTGGCCGGCGACCTGCCTCCTTATTAAGGGGGCGGGTCGTGCAGCGTCACTGCGACGTCACACGGCAGGCGGCCAATAGGAGCGGCGGGGCGGAGATGAGCAGGATGTAAACATCCCGCCCACCTCCTTCCTTCCGCATATCCTACGGAAGCCGCAGTGACGCCGGTAGATGTTCCTCGCTCCTGCGGCTTCACACACAGCGATGTGTGCTGCCGCAGGAGCGAGGAACAACATCGGACCGTCGCATCAGCGTAATCATGGATTACGCCGACGCTGCACCGATGATGCGATTACGACGCTTTTGCGCTCGTTAATCGTATCATCTAGGCTTTACACACTGCGATGTCGCATGCGATGCCGGAAGTACGTCATTTTCAATTTGACCCCACCGACATCGCACCTGCGATATCGTAGTGTGCAAAGCCCGCCTAAGAGCAAAGCATTCTAGCAATGACTAAGACGAAAGCATTGGAGTATCCTTAAGTGGCCTTCTATGAGCCATAATCTAAATCCTGTTGAAAATTTGTGGAAGGAACTGAAACATGTCGTCTGGAGAAGGCACCCTTAACACTTGAGACAACTGGAGCAGGTTGCTAATGAGAAGTGGGTCAAAATACATGTGGGCAGGTGCAAAAGTCTCATTAAGAGCTACAAAAATTGTTTGTTTGCAGTCATTGACTAAAAAGTTGTGCAACAAAATAATAAGTTAAGGGTACTATCATTTTTGTCCAGGATATTTTTTTTTTTTTGTTGCACCACAATTTAAAAGCAATGTCTAATTTTCATTAGATGATATGAAGTAAATTTAAATTTCAAATTAATTTTGTCAATTTCATGTTAGTTCAGTGACCATTTTGGGGTTTTCCTACTTTAACAGAAGGGTATCAACAATTTTGTGCAGACAAAAGGAGGGAGGATCCAGCTTCCGTAGTAAAATCTTCTATCACTCGTTTCATCATAGCATAAAGTCATAATGACGCAGTTAGCGTTCGAAACGCGTTACCGATCTCTGGGCTCCCTGACCCCCCTCGTTATGACTTAATGCTTTGATTAAATGTGTGATTTTATGGAATAAAGATTGAAGATTTTACTATGGAAGCTGGATCCTCCCTCCTTTTGTCTTTACAATGCCTTTGTCTTCACAATGCTGATCCATGCATGCCAGTCTGTGCCACAGTTGAGCTGGGACTTTTTCATTTATATCAACAATTTTTTTCCCTATGTGTAGATCACTATTTTATTTGTAGTCAAAACATTTAAGAAGTCTGAATATGAACACTTTCCTGCATTATGCTTTTTACATGGTTCATAACTCACCAAAATAAAAGTGGCTATCCAGCTTTATAGTGAATCAGACTTTTTGAAAATGGTATCTGATGTGCAGGAAGGATACTAGAGCACAAGAGGAGTTAATTACATTTTGTGGGAAAAGCTTAAATTAATCTTAAATTATCCTTGGTGTCTTTGTGTATATGAGGCCAATAGATGGTCCTATTCAGTGATTGACAGTTTTTTCCATGTGACTGCACAGGCAGAGATGACGTCAGTTACTATTAGGGCTGCCCTCTGGACTCATAAAAACAAACACTGGGAATTTCAATGAATAAAATAAAAATAATACTGAATCTTCTCAGGTTTATGGTGTCCACAGGTTAAACATCATGTACAATGTGACAGGTTTGCTTTAACATAGTCCATCAGGATCAGATAAATGGGAATCTGACAATAAGCACAGCAGCATATTTAAACGAAACCTGCCAAAAGCTCCAATGGTTTTAATCTTCCCGCTCCTCCCATAAGTATTCTGGGTTGTTTCTTGTGTTTTTTTTTTTTTTTTAAATCTGCCACACGATTCCATATATATGAGCCTTAAGGGGGCTTTACACGCAGAAATATCGCTGGCGATATCGCTGGTGAAAGCACCTGTCCTCGTCGTTTGTGCGTCACGGGCAAATTGCTGCGCACAAAATCGTTAAGAGACGTCACACGGACTTACCGGCCTAGCAACGTCGTTGTTGCTGGCAAACCGCCTTCTTTCTAAGGGGGCGGTTTGTGCGGCGTCAGAGCGGCGTCACTAAGCGGCCGCCCAATAGAAGCAGAGGGGCGTTGATGAGCGGCCGTAACATCCCGCCCACCTCCTTCCTTCCGCATTGCCGGCGTCCGCAGGTAAGCTGTAGCTCGTCATTCCCGAGGTGTCACACGTAGCGATGTGTGCTGCCTCGGGAACGACGAACAACCTCTGTCCTGCAACAATCAACGATTTTTAGAAAATGAACGACGTGTCAACGATCAACGATAAGGTGAGTATTTTTGTATCGTTAACGGCCGTTCTTTGGTGTCACACTCAATGACGTAGCTAACGATGCCGCATATGCGTCACGGAATCCGTGACCCTGGTGATATATTGTTAGATACGTTGTTGCGTGTAACGGGGCCTTTATTATTATGTTTTAATTTTTAACATATTTACCAAGCAGGTGTTGCCTACAGGATTCCTGGGGGGTGAAGGTGGCCTAAGGATAAGTGATAAGTTATTGATTTGTGTGGGTCCGAATGCTTGGTCCAGTGCAGGTCGGCAGAATGTGCAAATTTTATCCTCAGACTGAAACTCATGTACAATTCGACCACTGATCCATTCATTCCCTAAGTGGCTGCGAGCGCTGCACTTGGCTTTTTCTGGTAGCCTCAAAGATGCTGAATGAATGGAGCTTCGGTCACACATCCAACAGGCCACTACAATTTTAAAATAGGGAAATAAGGGTAAAAGGTCCCTGTCAGGGATAAAAGTTTCCCATTTTTCTGATCAGTGCAGTTTACAATGGTTGGATTACATTGATCAATAAGTTATCACCTACATAACCTGTGGATCGGTAGTAAATTGTTTTCACCAAAGAACCACTTTAATACTAACTACTGTAATTGTACGTCCCAGTTATGGTGTGCACAGGAGATGTGCAGGAGCCGCCTGTATTTTACAGTCAATGCTCCACTATATCAGGGGATAATGTCTAACAGGGATTTGTATATAGCTGAAGGGTGGGCCACTAGAGTCAATTTCTCCTGTGGGCCCCAGATACCCCAGTCCGACACTGTTAATAATGATCATTATTAATGATATACACGTTAAGAAAGTTTGGGATATTGTTCCCTAACCCTGACTATCAATGTGAATAGAGAGCTGTTACAATTAGGGATGAGTGAACCCAAATAGTAAAGTTCAGGGTTCCTACCAGACACCAGGTGTTCGAGGTTTGAAATTCAACATGGACTTTAAAAAAAGTTGTCCGATTTTGGAGTTTGAATTCTGTTCGTATGCTAATAAAGTTTGTTCAAAGGCTGCAGCACAGCCAATCAACAAGCTTTATTGCATAAGGAAGATGCATGTATGCTGCTGTAAACGATAAAGAAAAAAAAATAACATGGGCTCCTCCCTATTTTTGGTAACCGAAGCAGCTCTTAACTGTCTGCTTTACCTTGGCCATTTATAAAAAATGTAGGGCATTCCAAGCCATTTTTAATTATTTTAATAATTTAAAAAAACAGCTTGTGGTCTCCTTATTTTTAGATGTGCCAATTCTGGCGCTTTGTCTGGCACTTCCCAATTGCCCTGGTGTGGTGGCAATTGGGGTAATACTTTTGGGATTGATGTCATCTGTGAATTGACAGCTGGCATCAAGTCCAGGGGTTAGTAATTAATAGGAGTCTATCAAACATCCCCATTACCAACATGGCAAGTGTAGATTAAAAAAAAAAACAAAAAAAACCACACACATTGGAAAAAAATAGTTTATTTGAATAAAGACTCCTCCACACTGTCCCAATGGTGTAATTTCCCATGATGCCCATCGATTACTATGGAGCTTGGTTCTAAGAACGTCCTCAGAACGAGACTCCATAGGTTACTCCCAGTTAGCGGCAAACTCAGAATTTCTCACGCTTGTGATAAATTCAGTACCTACTGCTGACCATGAGTGACCTATGGAGCCTCGTCTCAGAACAAAGCTCCATAGGAATCAATGGGTGTTGGGGGACATTACACCATTGGAATACCTCAAAACTTTCAGAATTTCTTTTTCATTATTAAATTGGTGAATGAACGAGTGTGGTGCATCTTTATTCTCTAATTACATTACGTCAGAACTTCAAAGATTTTTTAAATTCAATAAATTGGTGAACAAGGGTGTGGGGAACTTTTAATAAAATAAACAATTTTTTTCTGTGTGTGTGTCTTGAACTCTACACTTGCCGGTTATGTAATGGAGGTTCTGATAGACGCCTATTCATTAGTAACATTTGGGCTTGATGCAAGCTGTCAATTCACAGTTGACATCAACCCCAAAAGTGTTACCCTGATTACCACCACAGTAGGGCAATTAGAAAGAGCTGGACAAAGTGGCGGAATTGGCGCATCTAATGGATGCACCACTTCTGAGGCAGTTGCTGTTTTAGGCCAGGAGGGGCCACATAACCATGGGCCTTCAAAGCTTGATAAACCAGCCCCAGCTGTCTGCTTTATCTTGGCTGGAATAGGGTGTAGCCCACGCTGTTCTTTTACAGTTTTTCTTTTAAGTAAATAATGTATCAGATCCCCTCTTTTTTTTATAACCAGCCAAGGTAAAGCTGACAGTTGAGGGTTGCAGCTGCAGTTGCTTGCTTTACCTGCTTTGGTTATTAAAAATAGGCATTTTTTACATTTATTCCCTATCCACATTTGTTTGCAGGGTAATTTCTCCCATTTTGCTTCCTTTTGTAGCCTCATAGCCCTTACTACGACCATTTTACAACCATATTACAGCACAAAAGTTTGGGTCTTCATTAACTTATATTTGGTTCGGGGTCCAGGGACAAATCAGGGTCCCGAACCAAACTTTTAATGAAAGTCCAGCCAAACCCAGCAAACCCGAACTTCCATGGGTTACAATCACATGCAATGGCAAGAAGATGTATATAAAATAAATGTGATGACTACCTCCCTCCAGTTTTAGAGATACACTTACAACCAATACGGTTAATCGCATGCTTCTTTCTTTTTTACAGATGATCTCAAAGCAGTCTTAATGCTTCTGTAAGATACATTTTAAACATAGGAAGACACAAAAATATGTCGTTACCTAATTTCATTTACTTGCTTTTCCAATTATGTCATTTTATTTCACCAATAATTGTACATATGAGACTCACCATACCAATAAATGAGCATCTGAATATTCAGAATAATTATTCATGGTAATAAGTTTCTAAGTTACGAGAAAGAAAATAATAATAATAAGAAAGACATATTATAATAATAAAGAAATTACTGTATATATATATATATATATATATATATATACTGTGTGCGGAATTATTAGGCAAATGAGTTTTTTGATCACATGATAATTTTTATACATGTTGTCCTTCTCCTAGCTGTATAGGCTTGAGAGCCAACTACCAATTAAGTAAATCAGGTGATGTGCATCTCTGTAATGAGGAGGGGTGTGGTGTAATGACATCAATACCCTATATAAGGTGTGCTTAATTATTAGGCAACATTCTTTCCTTTGACAAAGTAGGTCAGAAAAGAGATTTCACGGGCTCTGAAAAGTCCAAAATTGTGAGATGTCTTGCAGAGGGATGCAGCAGTCTTGAAATTGCCAAACCTTTGAAGCGTGATCACCGAACAATCAAGTGTTTCATGGCAAATAGCCAACAGGGTCACAAGAAGCGTGTTGGTCAAAAAAGAGGCACAATAACTGCCCATGAATTGAGGAAAATCAAGCGTGAAGCTGCCAAGATGCCATTTGCCACCAGTTTGGCCATATTACAGAGCTGCAACGTTACTGGAGTATCAAAAAGCACAAGGTGTGCCATACTCAGGGACATAAACTGTAAAAAAGCTCTGGCACACCATAAAAAAGAGAGAAATTCTTGAATGGTGCTGAATCTGATTTTATTAAAACAATAGAAAGTCCATCCAACGTTTCAGTCGAATTGGACCTTTATCAAGGACTAAATGTCAGAAATAGTAGTCACAATGCAGCAATAGGGACTGTACAGAGATGTCTCAAACAGGAAAGGCTATACAATGAGTCTGTGTGCATGTGGTAAGAATGCCCAGGATATAGTCAAAAAAATTGCTTAGCCACACAGTGGAATTAATCCAACAGGATAATGTGCATCTGTAGACGTGAGCAAAAAGCTCAATTAATCCGTGCTAGTAGACTACGTGATAAAGGTCCAATTCGGACCGAAACGTTGGATGGACTTTCTATTGATTTAATAAAATCAGATTCAGCACCATTCAAGAATTTCTCTCTTTTTTATGGTGTGCCGGAGCTTGTTTTTACAGTTTTTGGACTATTTTCTCAAGAGCACCAGATTATATAGTTGAGCCAGGTTTATTTTACTATTATTATACTCAGGGACATGGCCAAGGTAAAGAAGGCTAAAAAACGACCACCTTTGAACAAGAGACATAAGATAAAATGCCAAGAATGGGCCAAGAAATATCTTAAGACTGATTCTTCAAAGGTTTTATGGACTGATGCAATGAGAGTGACTTTTGATGGGCCAGATGGATGGGCCAATGGCTGGATCAGTAAAGGGCAGAGAGCTCCACTCCGACTCAGACGCCAGCAAGGTGGTGTACTGGTATGGGCTGGTATCATCAAAGATGAACTTGTGGGACCTTTTCAGGTTGAGGATGGAGTGAAGCTCAACTCCCAGACCTACTGCCAGTTTCTGGAAGACAACTTCTTCAAGCAGTGGTACAGGAAGAAGTCGGTATCGTTCAAGAAAAACATGATTTTCATGCAGGACAATGCTCCATCACATGCATCCAACTACTCCACAGCGTGGCTGGCCAGTAAAGGTCTACAAGATGAAAAAATAATGACATTGCCCCCTGTTTATGTTATCTGAACCCCATAGAGAACCTGTGGTCCCTCAAAATATGCACGATCTACAGGGAGGGAAAATAGTAACAGTGTCTGGGAGGCTGTGGTGGTTGCTGCACGCAATGTTGATTATAAACGGATCAAGCAACTGACAGAATCTATGGATGGTAGGCTGTTGAGTGTCACCATAAAGAAAGGTGGCTATATCGGTCACTAATATTTTGGGGTTTTGTTTTTGCATGTCAGAAATGTTTATTTAAAAATTTTGTGCAGTTATATTGGTTTACCTGAAGAAAATAAACAAGTGAGATGGGAATATATTTGTTTTTTTATTAAGTTGCCTAATAATTCTTCACAGTAATAGTTACCTGCACAAACAGATATCCTCCTAAGATAGCCAAATCTAAAAAAAAACCACTCCAACTTCCAAAAATATTAAGCTTTGATATTTATCTATTTATAGTCTTTTGGGTTGATTGAAAACATAGTTGTTGATCAATAATAAAAAAATACTCTAAAATACAACTTGCCTAATAATTCTGCACGCGGTGTGTGTGTGTATATATATATATATATATATATATATATATATATATACTGTATATAATATATATACACAGTATGTCCACCCATGTCCTGTCCACTGCCATTAACTTGAGAATGGCAATAGCTATAGGCAAAGAAGGGGTGTCTAGGTATAGTAAAGTATCCATGCGCTACACAATAAAACCACCTATAACACCATCTGGTGAAAAACAAAGGAGTTAGCATTTTTATCTCAAAAAAGGAACGAGATAGAGAAAAAAGTGAATTACAAAGTTGTAGGGCATCATCAATTCAATATGAATCAACACCTTGTATACAGAAATGCTATGATTAGAATGTGTAAAACTCACAAGGCTGCGGACGTGTAGCGATACCTCATGGAGACCTCCCTACAAGTCATTGGGTATCGTGGCTGCGTGGAGTGGCCTCTACGCTCACCTGACCTGACCCCATTGGACTTCTTTCTGTGAGGTCACATCAAACAGCGGTGTATGTGACCCCTCCACCAACATTGCAGGACCTACGACGACGTATCCCAGATGCTTGTGCAAACGTGTCACCTAACATATTGCACAACGTGCAGCAAGATACAGTATGCTGTCCAGAGTCCAGATGTGCAGTGCAGCTGACGGTGGCCACTTTGAGAATCAAAGTTAAATGAGTGCCATATGCGTGACCAGCATTCAATGTTTTGGGGGGGGGGGGTCATGGGTTTCATTTCATAGCATTTCTGTATGCAAGGTGTCGATTCGTATTGAATTGATGATGCCCTACAACTTTGTAATTCACTTTTTTTCTCTATCTCGTTCCGTTTTTTAAATAAAAATGCTAACTCCGTTGTTTTCCACCAGGTGGTGCTATAGGTGGTTTCATTACATGGCGTATGGCTACTTTACTATACCTAGACACCACTTCTATGCCTATAGCTGCCGCCATTTTCAAGTTAATGGCGGTGGACAGGATATGGGTGGACACACTGTAAATAAGTCTGAGATGGAGGGCAGAACTTTAATGATTCCTGTTTACAGCAGTATGCATAAAGGAACCCATCAGGAAAGAGGGATAGTATGATAGCACATGTGGTTGCTGATATATTTATAAATTTAATCCACCTTTCTGTATATTGACATTCTTCTAATAATACTTTGATAGAAGTTGAATAACAAATCTTTCTATTTATGAAGTAATACATCCCTTGGCCTGGAATGCATAATTATGCAGATTATTTAATAAAGATGCTGGCTGAAGTTGAAATGGTAGCTATTACTGTTGTCACATAGACTTCCTATAAACAGATAAAAATAAAAAGCTTAGAATAATAAAAGACTAAAGGCAGTACTGGATTTACATCTCACATTACTGATAGTCAGAGGAAGTGAGAGCTGCGGCTGCTGACTGACTTCTTCGGATGTCTGATTTGTCTGAAGGAGGGGAGAGTGAAGCGGCCACTGATTGGCTGCAGGGATCATTTGTCATTGTCAAAAGCCAGTGCCGACTGCGCCTGCACCGGACATTGCCGACTGCGCCTGCACCGGACATTGCCGACTGCGCCTGCACCGGACATTGCCGACTGCGCCTGCACCGGACATTGCCGACTGCGCCTGCACCGGACATTGCCGACTGCGCCTGCACCGGACATGAGTATAGCTGGTATTATTTTACTTGGTGGAAACATAGTGATTTAGAAGTGGTTGACCAAGTAGTGGACAACCCCTTTAAGGGCACAAGATAAGCACAACCCAAAACTATATCCTTTGTGTATGCTAATATGAATGATAGAGGTGGAAGCCACTGTTATCTTGATAATGAGGCACCAAGGTGGTCACTATCCTTAACTTGCTCTATTCACTTCCATGGGAATTCAAAAATGTATCCAAAGTACTTGCTTGACATATATAGAGCTCTCATAGTTTTGAATGGAGGAAGACGTATGTGAGTGGCCATTTCTCCATTCCTGGATGCACAACACATTGCCCCATTTTTGAGAATAGTCTATGTCCCATAGGCGGAACCACCTGTATCAGATATGTATGGCATTGCCTCATTTTTAAGAATAGTCTACGTCCCATAGATGGGACCACCTGTATCAGATATTTATGGCATATCCTATAAGTATGCTACAAGTGTACAAGAAAGGAATACCTTTTAAATCCTGTGTGTTCTTTCTAAAAAAATAAATAAAAAAAAAGTAGAACATTGCAATGCACTTCCAACAACCTCTAGGTCTGCAGACTTCCCTTGTCAATTCCCGGTTGTCTGCCCCCTAGAATTACTGCCATCTGTAGACGACCTGAGGGTGAAATGCTCTTCAGTATTAAAAGCTTCAAACACTTCACTATACAATTGTCATTATTGCTAAAAAATATATAATATCTCCAAACATCTGCAGAATTATTGCTGTACACTGGAGCCCAATAATGGAAATATGTCTTCAGAAAGTTATAATTAATAAGTAAAAATCAGGGGTTTTTAGGACACATTTTCTTTTATTTTATGGCAATGTATTTTTTTTCATGACACAAATTGTATTAAAAATATTGGAGACTCAGACTTTCTAGTCTTTACAGACAACTTTTCATAAGTTTCATTATCATCAGAGACATGATTATAATGACAGATAGACAGATAAGATCTCTATACAAATCTGATAACAAACCATACATAACAGGTAATTTCACAGCTTATCTTGCTCCCTCTCACTTCACAAAGCACACACTCATTAGACCTTCAATACAAAACAAAGGGGCTGAATCAGTCCATTGCTTCCAATGTACATGTGAGTTTCCTGAAAGAACAGGAAGTGTGAGTCTACAATACCTCTAGTGGCCAGTTTGAAAATTGCAACATTTTTATTTATTTATTTTTTTTTTTAAATACAGATTGCAAATTACTTTTTGAAGATAAATTTCCTTTATTAGACTTCAGTGTACAGCAATAATTCTGTAGATATTTGTAGATATGTTTTTTTATCAATATTGACAATTGCATAGTGAAAAAAATCACAAAAAATGTTTAATAAAACACATTTAACATAAATGTACTGACTTAAACAGTAGGTAATTTTCTGATGGCACGTTCCCTTTAAAAGAGCAGCATGGTAGCCCGATGAGATCATTTATACAATGGACTATGGTCTAATATGGAAATCTCATCCAGATTTCATGACTGTATCAGCTAATGATAGCGGTTTCTTAGTCACTTTGCAAAAATGATAGAATGATTGGAAATTCACAAAGAACGATGTTGGTGTATGTAACTCTATCAAGTCACGTCAATGTGTTACAAATTAAGCTGGACCACAAAAGGAAAGGGCGGAACCCAGAACAGGAGAGTCTCAATACATTGACTGTTTATATTTGTATGACTGGCTTAAATTCGATGTTTACAGTTCCCAATGTAAGCAGCGAGCGGGAGACTGAACCTTTTTTTTTATTTCAAATAAACTATTTCTCGAAAACATTGAATGGTTTTAAACAAGTTGTAGCCTTGCTCCTCTTTGTGTTAAACCCCAGTGAATGCGGCCAGACAGTAAGTCCGAAAATGAAACAGCACGTTGTATGAGTCATCGGGCTTCACTCGCACTCACAGCTTCATCCAATTGTGTACATCACTAACCGGGCCGCACCGTATGGTAAATAAACCTCTGAAGTGTAGGTGCATATCGTGTATACAGTGCATGTGTAGCATGAAGCACATGATGAGAACACATTTTAGGTGCACACATATACAACTAAATGGGAAACACATTTAAAACGGCAAAAGCTCCTGGAATTCAATTACCCATCTATATGTATTCACAAACTTAGCGTAGAAGTAGAAGCGCCTGCCAACAAGCAAAATGACTGGCCAACAATCAACGATCTGGATGTTTCATATGGCCTCCTTTTGTTTTGGCCCTTTGTGTTTATTGGATATACTCATTTGAGGGGGGGGGATTTATTAAGGCTTTTGTACAACGAAAAGTCACAAATTTAGTACCTTTTTGCGATTTTACATTATTTTTACCACTTTTAAAAGTACAAATGGTTTAGTATGCAAATAATGTTTGAGCCATATTTATGAATTTCAACTCCAACAGGGGGTAACACAATAAGCTATGCCTCGCAGCTGCTTTTTCCATCCACGGCGTTGGAAAAAAAAAATGTTGGGAAGAATGACTGTGGGCCAAATATGTATTCTGCTGACAGCTATCGAAAGCGGGCTTTACACGCTGCGATCTTGCTAGCGAGATCGCAAGCGATGGTACCCGCCCCCGTCGGTTGTGCGACACGGGCAAATCGCTGCCTGTGGTGCACAACCTCGCTTACCCCGTCACACGGACTTACCTGCCCTGCAACGTCGCTCTGGCCAGCGAACCGCCTCCCAAGAGGGCGGTTCCTGCGGCATCACAGCTACGTCACATGGCAGGCGTCCAATAGAAGCGGAGGGGCGGAGATGAGCAGGACAAAACATCCCGCCCACCTCCTTCCTTCCGCATTGCCGGTGGAGGCAGGTAAGGAGATGTTTGTCGCTCTTGCGGTGTCACACACAGCGATGTGTGGTACCGCAGAATCAAGGAACAACATCGCTAATAAACAGAAAACGATTTTTTGTTTCAGGACGACCTCTCCGTGTCAAACGATTTTGACCGCTTTTGCGATCGTTTAAGGTCGCTCGTCCTTGTCACACACTGCGATATCGTTAATGATGCCGGATGTGCGTCACAAACACCGTGACCTTGACGATAATTCATTAACGATATCGCAGCGTGTAAAGCCCCCTTAAGAGTTTTTGCCTCTGAGTCTACATGCACACGCTGAAGTTTTATTCTGCACACAAACTGCAATCAAAACTGCAGCTTGTCAGAGAGAGCCTGGAAATGTAAAAAAAAAAAACGCTTCTAATGTAGGTGCGTTTTTGGTGCGTTTTGGTGCGTTTTTGACAGCATGCGTTTTTGATGCGTTTTTGTAACAAATGTTGACAAAAACGCTAGAAGAATGAACATGCTGCATCTTTTTTATCACAAACTTTTGACAATAAAAAAATGCTGACAAATAAACTGTAACGTGCGCATAGCAAATCTAACTTCTCATAGACTTTGCTGGGAAGTCAGATGTCAGAAAGTTCAGACAACAAAACTGCACCAAAAAATGCGGCAAAAACGTGACAAAAAATGCAGCATGCGCATGTAGCCCTATTTTGAGAGCTGTATAATATAGAGGCAGAGATCCTGATTGCAGTGATGTGTCACTTACTGGGCTGCTTAGTGTAGTTTTGCTAAAATCACTGATTGATCAGCAGTTAGTCCAGCATATTCATGAGCTCGGTATAATCCCGCCCCCAACATTGATTGGTAGCTTTCTGTGAGTACTGTACATGAGCAAAAACCTGCCATTCAGTGATGTGGGTGGGGTTATACAGAGCTCAACATTCAGATGACTGGTAGATCTGCAGCAGATTAAATAGTGATTATATTAAAATCGCTGCAAACAGCCCAGAAAGTGACACTATAATCAAGGTCTTTAATCCAACATTATTCTACTCTCAGAATTGGGGTAAAAAACCTGGTGACTGATTACCTTTATCCTCTTCACGACACATGACATAGTGGGTTACGGCATGGGTCATGTGAGGTTAATCCTCGTCGCCTGCTGTGGGCAGTCAGTGGCGATCTGTGCACATGTCAGCTGATTTCAATAGCTGACAAGTGTGTCTGCCAGGCTCGAGTGGAATTGCGTACCACCCGCGCCTATTAACACTGTACAACTCGCTGTGAAGATGTAACAGTGAGATGTAACAGCGCACCACGATAAGCATTAACTTACCCAGCACCATCGTAAGTCACATGACGTGATCATGTGATTTCCGATGGTTGCCATGGTAGCACAGGGTCATGTGATGACTCCTGTAGCTATCATAAGTCACTTTCTCTCATTGCTGGCAGAGCGCAGTGTATGAGAGTAAAGCAGCTTTTCTCCAGATCTCATCTGTGCAGCTGTGATCTGAAGAAATGGAAGAGCGATCAGACTGCTGATCATTATAGCCCCCTTAAAAAAATGTTAAAAAAATAGAAAAACCTAAAAGTTCAAATCACCTCCCGTTCTGACCACCATTGAAAATTAAAGGGTTAAAAAAATAAAAAATAATCACATATTTGGTATCACCACGTTCAGAAACGCCCGATCTATCAAAATATATAATCAATTAATCTGATCAGTAAACGGCGTAGTGGCAAAAAAATTCCAAACTCCAAAATTATGTTTTTTGGAAATATCTAGTATTGCTACTAAAAAACCATAAGTAGCATGACCGCTTCAGACTGATGATAGCGATGGTGCCAAAGGCAGGACACCCAACAGGAGATAGGATAGCCTACATTTATGATGGGCCATAATTTTTTAACTGTTTTATAACTGTTTGATAACTGTTTTAAAGGGAAACTGTCACCTCCAAAATACATTTTAAAGGGAATATGTCAGCAGATTTTTGCTACCTCATCTGAGAGCAGCTTGATGTAGGCAAAAATACCCTGAATCCAATGATGTATCACTTGGATTACTGGATGCAGCCTTTCTGACAAATTCAAAGATTTTAGTTTTAGCATGTAGCAGAACCAGAGAGCTGCCCTCACCCACACTAGGTTTTCAGTGTACATTTCTACAGACAGAAGCTGATAATCACAGAGGGTGGTGTCATACTTGAGCTCACTGGCTCCTGAGTCCACTAATGATAAAGCTACTGAAGCTGAAATAATCATTGCAGGTAAACAAAAAAAAAACAACTTTGTGATAAGAGACAAAATTCTGTAAATTAACCCTTGCAGCATTCTGGCTTCAGATTACATAGCAAAACCCTGCAAACAGATTCCCTTTAAGGCTATGTGCGCACGCTGCGTTTTTTTGACGCTGCGTTTTTGTGCGTTTTTGGCCGATAAAACGCACCCGCGTCGAAAAAACGCGTGAAAAAACGCAGGAAAGAATTGACATGTCCATTTTTTTTTCAAGCTCAAAAACGCAGCTTAAAAAAAAAGTTGTGTGCGGACAGCAAAAATGAAAACTCATAGACTTTGCTGGGGAAGCAAAGTCATACAGTTTTGAGGCCAAAAACGTACCCGATAAACGCGCATAAACGCCGCGAAAAACGCACTGTGCGCACATAGCCTAAATGTGCTTTGCATTGTTGTAGGTGACTTGGCCAATATAGCAACCATTCTAGCCCTGTACCTGTTACTGGTATAGAGCCTGAGAAAATAACTTTTAATTCTTATGCAAATAAGGAGGCTTTGGTTCAACCTTGGCATGACCAAGAGTTCGGTGCAACGTTACACCTTATCATTTGAAAATTGGGAACCTTCCCCTTTGATTGACCAGTACTCTTCTGATAAATAGTACTTTCTCAATGCTGCTGGTGTGTGTGCATCCGTGTGCATTCTCCTTCCTGTCCCCCTTTTTCTGCCACTGCTTGCTAGACTTATACACCTGTAAGTGCAGCGAGTGGCGTCAGAACAAAGGAGACAGAGAGAAAGTGCGCTTCCGAGCGCACCCAGTGTACATGCGCTCACCGCCGACAGCATCCAGAAGTCAGGTGTTACTTAGAGATGATGTCTAGAACAAAAGTAGGGTAAAAAAAAAGTAAAAATATATGTGGTAGGTCTGACGAAAGAAGATGTGCACATACAGTATGTGCATATATATATATATATATATATATATATTTTTTTTTTTCATATATATATATATATATATATATATATATATATATATAAATATATATATATATATATATATATACACACATATACTTCGTAAAACATATGTCCATATATGTAGTAATATATACTGTAAATAATCTCCTGTTGTGAGGCCTACCACGTTATTATATATGTATACTGTCCCATATATATATATATATATATATATATATATGTATATATATATATACATATATATATATATATATATATATATATATATATATATATACAGTATATGAAATATGGAATGGAAACTAAAAGCCAGTGTGAACATATTTATACATAAATTACATTAAAGCTTATAAGTGCATATCCAACTCCATCAGTGCATTAGAGGTCAACAGAAAATGTAGTAGTCTATATGAAATTTGGATTAAAAAAATGTTCTTTTGTTTTCCTTTAAGACACATCAAGCCCTGTGTGCTCCTTTTTCAACTTAAAATCACAAAAATATAAATAGCAGAGAATAAAATGAAGCAATAAAAAGTTTGGACTCTCAGCCCATGGACAAGCTTAGTCATGTCCTGTAGGAGCCCCAACATTGTATACAATATATATTTGGTCCTGTGTCTTCTGCATGGTATAAGGGATTTCAGGCTCTAGATGTGTGATGAAGCATTTGGAATTTAATTTTTGCCATGTGACTTAATTTCCTTTATATATGATGGGTTGTGTAGGATTTTCCCTAGTCAATATACTAGGTTCAGTACATATCACACATTCAGTACATATCACACATTCAGTACTTATCACACATTCAGTACTTTTCACACCTGTAGACCAACAAATTACATAAAATGTCATGTCCAATTTAAATTAATATATTTTTTTAAATTTAGAAAAAAACAAGCACATATGAACTTAGCCACTTACCACCTCCTGGACGTCACCTAAGAGGAATGAAAGAGGAATAAAAGGATTGTTTCAACCATTCTTGACACTCTGAAAGTATGCTAGAAGTATGTTAGAAGAAAGACAAGGCATAGAGCGTTAACGTCGTCAACATTGTACATTCCGGGACAGCTCGGTGAGCTTCCTAAAGTGCCTCTTGTAGCATGGGTCACAATTTAGGCTAATTTTCCACTTTTTTTTTTTTAAATGGAGACTAATTCTAAGGGTGGGAATATTCATAGCCATTCATTGAGGAAGTATTTCCTCTACTGCAATCTATGCCTCTGTTTATAAGAAAGGACAAGTATAAAGACAACATGAACTGGGCCCGATACAATCTATATGTGCACTGTCATGAGACAACTTTTTTTTACATTTCTTATAAAATGTTAATATTGCTGGAAAAGTGTCTGATATCTGAGTTGCACACTGAATGGAAGGGCAGCTTTGCACGTTGCAACATCGCACGTGCGATGTCGGTGGGGTCAAATCGAAAGTGACGCACATCCGGCGTCACTTTCGACATCGTTGTGTGTAAATCCTAGATGATACGATTAACGAGCGCAAAAGCGTCGTTATCGTATCATCGGTGCAGGCTCCGACTTTTTCATAATTACGCTGCCGCGACAGGTACAATGCTGTTCCTCGTTTCTGCGGCAGCACACATTGCT